>NW_010336369.1:19958-114502 GCF_000700745.2 Antrostomus carolinensis | reverse complement strand
GGCAGGAAAATTCACCCCAGAGCTGGAGCAGCGCCAAGGTGGCGCCGGGGTTTCCCTGGGATGCGGCCTCGTCTGCCCGGGCGGAGCGGGGCGGAGGGTCCCTCCGCGCTCCTGATGCCCCGGACCATTACCACCTCCTGCCCCTTTGGTGTTGAATCCTTCCCCCCCCACCCTTAAAGACCACTAGATGATCTTTAAGGTCCCTTCCAATCCAAACCATTCTATCATTCTGTGATTCTATGCTTTTTTCTGGGGCAAAGCTCAGTTCGAAGTAGGGCTCGTTGGAGCGAACCTCCCCTGGATGTGCTGGGGAAAAGCCTTTTAATGGGGTGCGGGTCCGTTTTTGGAAGGAGGGGTTGGATGGAAACTCACGTCAGCAATCTCTTTTTGCTAGGATTTCTTTTTCCTGTTGAAAAAGTTGATGATGGAGCTGAATCATGCCATACAGTGGTGGTTTTTTTGATGTATATCTTTACTCAGATAAGTCAGATGAGGACACAGGTTAGTGAGTTAATTTATCACAGGGAATCTGTCCATTTAAAGTTGCTCTTTCATTTTGGAGATGCTGAAAATCTGCAAGAAAGAAAATTCTATGACGTTTAAAAAATGTCATTTTTTAAAGGCATCTCTGCCTCGTTCAGTATTTTAATGCAATAATGTCAGTATTTTAGCATAATGGAGAAGCTTTCCTTTTATTATCCAAAGTGAGAGAAATACAAGTTAATACTCACAGAATAGTAAAGTGAAGGACACTTCATCTTCCCCAAATAATTACTGTGTTACTACGGGAAGAAAAATGTTGGTTTAAAACATCTCATTTCTAAAATCAATATTTATTTGGTTTTTTTTTTCCTCCTTACTATAAAATAAACAGTACAAGCTGCTGTTGTCAGCTGTATCTTTGTAGTTTGCCATATCTTCAAGTTCAATCTAATGGACCTGCAGAATTGATAAACTGTCTAATTATTTATTAAATATCCTAAAACACTTTTTCCCTCAAGGATTTGGGTTCTTATCCCAACAATATTCAGTCTGAGAAATAGAATCTGAAATGATGTGTGCAGTTCATTCTTACTTGTATTTAAATTGCTGATGTTACTGATCAGACGGTGCTAACTTGCTTTTATTTGTAACAAGGACTGAGTCTGAACTGAGGGTGTGTAGCAAAAATTCTGATATCCCAGTTCTGGTAATATCCTGAGCCGCTGAGCCCCTTATCAGGTGAGCAGTTTCTGCTTGTTTTCCTTTGGTGCCATGTGTTTTTTCAGGCTTTGCCTGGTTGTTAGTGTTGACTTGTTAATACTGTTTTTTTATTGCAGTTCTAAACCTGAAGTAAACGGGAGGAGAAAGTGGCAATGTCTTCTGACACATCAGAATATACTATTGGGGGTGTGAAGATCATATTCCCTTGCAAGGCTTACCCTTCCCAACTTGCCATGATGAATGCTGTAAGTAGAATTTCTATTAACATTTGCTAAACTAACAGCTTATGTTTTCAGAGCCTCCGTTATCTTGAGAACGTCAGTTGTAACGTTGCTCATGTTCTCTGTGCTGCACAATGATATCTGGCCTGTGGCTGGGGAATGCTCAAGTACATTTTGGGTTTGTGAACATTTGTGCTAAAAAACAAGTTACATATTGTGTAATACGTATGAATATTTAACTATATATCCTGTCACAGAGATTTTATATAATTTTGCAATTATATAAGAAGAGAATGATTTAATAAAACAGCTGTCTTAAACAGAATGTAATATTTCAGTAAGTTTTCACTTTTTGGGAGAGTGTTTAAAAGTTAATTACTACACTTTACATTTAAACAGTTTTAACCATTTTAAAACATTTTCTTTTCTGTGGGACAACTGGTTGTCTAACGTGTTTTCAGTGTTTCAGTTCTGTAAGACTAAAGGAAGCAAGCTAGCCCTATCAGGTGTTCCTGTTAGCAGGTATATATTTTACAACCCCCAGAAGTGAACCTCTGAGCATTGCTAATTCCTCTTGAGAGAAATACTGCTAAGGCTTGTTGACCTGTTGTTATTATTAAAGGTGATCTGGGACATGGTTTTGGGGGGCTTTTTTGGTTTTGGGGGGTCTTTTTTTACAAGACAGCAGGTGTCCTGCTCTATTTTTTAGAAGTTATTTCTAGCTTAGCTAAAGACATCCTCTTTGGGTTTTCTTTTTCTGTTAATTCTGATTTTGTTCTTGTTATTCTCCTTAAAGATTGTTAAGGGCTTAAATAATAGGCAACACTGTTTGTTGGAGAGCCCTACAGGAAGTGGCAAAAGCTTGGCGTTGCTTTGTTCTGCATTATCATGGCAGCAGTCTCTGTATGGTAAGTTGTCCTAGTGTCTGTTTGCCCAGTATTTCATACCAAAAGATATTAGAATGAATTATTGTTGTTTATCAGCCCTGAAACACTTGGCTTCAGGAATCTCACCAGCTCTTTGTCCACCATTATAGAAATTGCCTTTTTGGCAACAAAAAACTGTAATGGCCAGTAATACTAAGCTGGATTTAGCTATCTACTATTATAAAAGAATTATATGGGAGTTGGAACCTGGAAGGAAAATAATTGTGGATTGTAATTATCCAGATTAAATTTTAAAAGATGGATATTTTTCATTTCTCCAAGTTGTTACAGTTCTTTGCACTGCAGTTCTAATGATGATAACTTGTTCAGACTTTATATAGACATAAGGTTTATAACTGGTACCTGAACTAAAGCTTTCATTGTTAAAACTTAATTGTTCTGAAAGGCAAGTTCTCGTGACTATAGTCTTGAGTAGTTTTTAATGGAAGACAAATGACTGTGTCCTTTAGAGAAACTGCTGCTTCCATCATCTGGTGAACAGGAAGACAGAAAGCCAGAGCCCTCACCAGCGTGTCACTGCATGTGTCATTCCCAATTGAAGAGTGACGAGGCTGCAACAAGTGTGAATCATGGTGCTGCTGCTTCTTTTAATGATAATGAAACAGGAAGTTCCATACAACCTGGAAGCCCGCTAAAAAACACAGGTAACTTCATATGCAGGCAGCTAAAAATCTGTTCTGGAAGCGAAATCCATAGCCAGTGATGTCAATTTTTTTGCTTTCAGGTCAGAGACTTTTTTTGTCATCATAATAGCAGAGTACAAAGTGATTCTGCCCTGCATGGAAATCTGTATGAGAATGGTGGTTAATGTGTCTAGAAATGTCTAATACTATTTCCTACATCAAGTGTATTTATAGTCAATTCTATTTTTAAAATGTTGCCCTTATTAATGCATTCCTAGTAGTGGACATACCATTTTATTTTATTTTATTTTTAGTTACAGAATGTAAGGAAAATGAAACGCTAGCTTCGAAATTGTCTGCCAAAAAGAGGTTATCTCTGTGTGACGGTGAGAATGATGATTTTCAAGTAGACAGAAAAAGGATTCGTCGTTTAGAAACTGAGCAGCAGGTGAGCAAAGTTTATTGGCAGGAAAATAATCCAAGTGTAGCTCAATAAAGCTGTCAGATACCAATCAACATTTCAGAGAAGGGGCAGAGAATAGCTGAGTCATGTCACAGGCATAATTTAGATTGGCAGGTTTTTGTGCATTTTTATTGTTACTTGTTACAAAGGAGTCCATTGTTGCACTAAATTGCTCGTAACACCATGTCCTAAATTACATCTTGCATATTTAAACACCTAATATCCCCAAAATATATTTATCCCCAGTTGATCTGTAATATTAAGTCCAAGTATGAGATTCTGTTTTATATCCTGTCAAATGTAGTTATCTCTGGTCTAAAATATGTGGAGTGCAATGTCAATATCCCACAACATTGCACTTGTATTCAGATGTGCACAGTAAATAGCTTTTGCATTGCTTTAGAGTATTGCTTTTGTTTGAGTAATACTTTTAGAGTATTTAGAGTATTACTTTTGTTGAAGTTTTTTAGATCAATATGGCTGGAATGTATTTTTTGGTTTAGTTATGGAAATTTTCTGCTTTTATCTATATAGTATTTAAATTTCTGTCAGTTTTGGAACAGTGGGAAATTAAAGAAAAGATTGGCAATAATTTTTGGTGGTGGTGTTACTGAATTTTGTAATTAAAACTTCATAGCTTTTTCCCAAATGACTTTTGTGTGGCTTAGACTTGGCCACTGTTAATGAATATTGGTGATGCAGTGTGTTTACAGAAACAGATACAGTGCAAAACAGTCGACACAAAATCTCTGACTGCCAGTGTAAGCACATAGTTCTGTCCAGCCTATTTGAACGTGGTACTTTTTCCCCAGCAGGTCAGAAAACGTCATTGTTTTGCAAAAGGAGTGCAGTTTATTGATGCTTTAGAAGTTTATAATCAGAGAAAAAATGGAGAGCTGATTGTTCACTCGGAAAAAAGTGTGAAAACCACTACTTTTTCTCCCAAAACAGTGAGTAATGTAGTAATATCTTTTACATCAGGACTGTTAGTTCAAGAGCAATTTTAAAAAATATATATTTTATGTAAAGAGAATCTGGCCCAGCAATTCAGCCTGTAAATGTTCAACATGTGACAGCAGTTGTGCAGCAGATATAAACCTGTGTGTTCTATTCCAATTTATGTAGATTTATGACATTACAGAAGAACTTGAACCTGGGACCATGGAAGTTGACATCAGAGTTTGTAGATTTTGTTCAATTTGCCATTCGTTGTTTTGGGGCATATGTAGTAAATGAAAGACAGCGTTTAGTATTAACATGTGTGCCTTTTATGCCTTAAAAAAGGAGTAAGGAGAAAGTTGGAGCTGATCATTATGATATATTATAACAAAAAATGAGTAATAAATACTGCACATGATTAAGAAGAAAAATCCTGTTTGTTACTGTCCTTTGTTTTGTTTTGTTTTGTTTTTTAATTACCACAGAAGTATCACGTAAGAAATGTAGATACAAACATGCAGCTGCTTCTGCAGCTTTCTGCTAGGCTCTTTCTGCATTTCTTGGTGTTTGAATCTTCCTGATTTTACATGAAAGTTTTTGTTGAAGCAAAACCAGTCGAAGAACAAATCTGAGGCAGTAGAGACAGGAATGTCAGATGTGAAATTACATTAGTGATGTTGTTCCCATGAATGCTGAGCAAAGGCTGTGACAGAATGGTTTATGTCAATATTAAAATATAGCAGAACACCATGAAATCATGAAATTGTGTGTTTGAGACAAATATAAGAAAGGAGCGAGGTCTGACCTTTCTTTCTTTCTTCAGTACAGAAATCTACTTTCTTCTTTCAAAAGGCAAAGAACATTTTCCCTTTCCACTATTTTTTAGGTGGTGTTTTATGGTAATACCCATCTGTAGGTAACTCTGCTTCGAAGTACAAGGTTTTATATCCATGTTTGGGAATGTGCTTGGTTTCAACAAGCAGTTTAATTCTCTTTCCACCTCTTCCAACAGCATTTAGCTCTGTGTGTATCCCAAATTAGCTTCTGTTTTAATCGGTGTATGTTTTAACTTCAAGAGCTGTTTCCCAGTGTACTACGCTTTTGGGTTATTTTTTAAACACAAAAGGAGCCAAAAGCTTTGATATTACTTGGCAAAAGTGAATCTGTGTTCTAGGACATTTGATGCAAAATAACTTTTATTAGTTTTGGAAATCTCCATAGATTTTTTTTTTTGAGTAAGATTTGAAGTGCTTTGCACCACTGAACTTCAATTGGTAGTTTGAAATACAAAGGCCAGCAGAGTGTGCTGTTGATTCTCAAATAAAAAGACTTTTCTTCCTTCCTTGATTATCAGGTTTGCTTTGGCACTTTAATGTGGGTATCTGAAAAATGTGATTTACAACTTCTAGAAATTTCATGTATTGAAGAAAACTGAAAACTTTTATTATAGATCAACTAACTGCTAAATAATAAAATATTGAATTGCAGTATGATTTTTCTGAGAAAACTTCATTTTTTTTTTCCTGTTACAGTAGTTGAGCTGTACATGAGTGTGTTGTCATGTGCTATCCAGGGGTCTGGTTTTGCAGATAGACAGTACAGTATGCTGTTCAAAGTTTAAACACTCTACTACTTCTTTAGAAAGAAGTAACCTAAGAAGAAATACAAGTATTTATTTCTGTTAAAGTGTCTTTTTAAGAATGAATGGAGTGTTTATTTCTTTGTAAAAAAAGTTTATTTTTAAGAATGACAGAATAAGGTATTCTTTTCCAGACTGAGAACTTGTCTGGTGTCAAGAAGCAATTGCAGAAAGTAAGGCCTTATTTATCATTAGTAGTTCTGCATTAAGTTTCAGAGAGGAGAGCATCACAGCATAGGCTGTTAGGTATAGAAATGCTTTTCTAGTGAAGCTTATGAAATAAAGTCAGCTGAGATTATGTTCAACACTTAATCATAATGGACTGATGATACAATAATCATCAAAAGTATTTTCTTAATCAGTGAGGTAACCCTGCCTTTGTATAACTTGTGTTTTACTCTAGTCAATCCTGTACTTAAAGCGAATTTAGTTTCCTGTCAAGTCCTTTTTATAGCCTGAGAGAGAGAGAATGGGTTGGTTGTTGTATGAGAGGTGCTGCCCAGCGTTGCTGCATCAGAGGAACACCTGTAGATCAGTGGGTGAGGATCTTCTGCCCGAGGTGACTGCCTGTTCTTAGCTGCTTTCATCCCAGAGCCTGGGAATCCATTTCTGTCCTCCTGCTGTTAATTCTTGTGAGAGAGAGCAGTTCTGGTGTGAGTTTAAACTATAGCCTTACAGTACTTTCTTGATTACTTCTGTCAAAGCATACGGTCTGAGAAACTGGGGCAGCTGGGTTAAGGAATCCCCATTTATACTTGGTAAAGAAAGTAAACAGTAAATGGAGAGTAGTGTAACAAACACTTGGGGTATCAAAAAACAGCTGTGAAAAGAATCTGTCTTAATGTGCTAGCCCATTGCAGTTTAACATATTGCTTACAACCTTCACAATGGAGTTTGGGTGACTTCTGTTACACATTCCAGGAGACTGGCAGCCTGTTACAATCAGGGTCTGGACTCCAGAATAGGCTAATTTACCACGATGGGATGAAGAAAGTTGTGGATTTGTATTACACGCTCTCACCTGACACCGTATCTGATTTTTTTTCCTGCTGATTGACATTTTGAATGAGCTCTTTGAAGCAAGTTCCAGCTTAATTAAAACGTTTGCTTGGTTAGCAGTGATCTGTGAAAGCCTGTGATAAATATTGAACTGGGTTCACCTGCTGGTTACTGTGAGAGGATAAACAGCTGCTTTGTGTACTTTAATCAAGAGGCTGCGGCAGCAGCAGAATACTGTGCTTTTTGAGAGCTTCTAAAGGAATTGTTGAAAAGCCCTGGTAATGTCACTGCTGATATCTCACTAGATTGTGCTTGTGTGATACTTCACACAAGAGGTATTCACTGCTGTATCATTTAGATGGCTTTGTAACTGGAAAAGGTAGATGAAGATATGAAGAACAACTCTTATCTCTTTGTGTTTCAAAGATCATAGCCTCGGTGTTTGTTTAGCTCCATTTTACACGTAGGACAGGTTGGTGAACTTGATTATTTTTTTCTTAATCGGACTTCCACGTTTTTGCCATATAAATATTGATGTGATACGCTGTTTTATCTGCCTCCTGACAGAAGTAAAAACAAGCTGGATTAGCCTAAGGTCCATATAGTCTGGTATCTGATCTCTAACAGCAGCTGTTACTGGATGTTTCTGATTAAATACTACAGAAAGTAGAAAGATATCTTTCTTTTTTTTTTTAACCTCTCTCCCAAATGAAAATCTCTGTCCCAGATTCAAACAGCTGAAAACAGGTTTAGTTCTGAAGCCAGAGGGTATTATGAAATAGTTTTCTGTGGTCTTAATACTTCTATTCGGCCTCCCCCCCAATTCTTTAATAAATAAATTGAAACATTTTCTAATGTTATTGTAGTTTAACCAGTATCTCTGCATTATGAGTCTAAAAATTTGTACTTTGAGGCAGCACTGCTATGGGAGCTGCCATACTGGAGTTACCACTCTGTTCAGCTGGCAAGTGTTCTCTTTCCTTTTGCTGTAGTAATGGGAGATTAATACCATCCCATATTTTGCTATGGGATATCAACTTTAAGGTCTTTTTATAGAAATATAGAATTAAAGCAGTTTGGTTTTAATAAAATTTAAAGATTTTCAAACCATTTTCTAAAGGGTAACAAGGAATTCAAGTGCAAGTTGATACCCTTGAATAATGTACAAATAACATGAAGAACTCAACTTTTAAACTGTTTTAACCATTTTCATAAAGTTTCTCTTCATTATAAAGAACATTCTAAAAATGTTTTATTTATTTATGTATTTGTGCTAATGGTGTCTGTGTCTCTCAAAAGAGTTATGACTACTGCAGGCAGTTTTACTCTCTTACTAGTTACTATAACATCAGGCTGAGTTTACAACTCTCTCAATGTTGATTTTAAAAAAAAACAATAACTTTTTTCAAAGTTAAAGGTAACATTTTAAAACTGGAATACTGGGTTAATTGTTTCTTAAAGCCAGTGTTATACCAATTTAAAACCTTTTAAGAAAATCTTTTAAGGCCACCTGTAAAATAATTTATAAGCCTTACACAAAAGAACACTCTATTAATATTTTTTTTAATGAAAATAAATAGATCTGTGAGGTGTTTCTTCAAACCCATCATAGGAGAGCCTTTCTGTTCATGTTTACATATCTATTTGAAGTGCATTTTCCTATTGTTAGAGCAACTTTTGCAAAATAGCTGCCTGACTGGTCCTAATATTTTTCTATTACTTTTATTTGGCAAGCCACACGTGAGGCTTGACACGAGCAGTGAAGTACTGATGATACGGTGTCTTGGAATTCTGTATATTCTTTTTGCCTCTGAAAACACAATCTGCCTTGAATTAACATGAAAAGATAAATGTATTCTTAAAGGCCCTACACAGTCAGTAAACTGCTTCTGTTCTATTAATTGTTAACACGGTAATGTGTTTTTCATTATTTCAAAGAGCCAAATAGAATATAGATGATAGAAATGCCAAGGTACAATTTGCATCGCTGTGTTCTGCGTGAGTACAAACCCAGCATTGCCACGTATGTAACATATACCATATGTCAGCTGTTTCCTGCTTGGCTGTTGACAAGAGCCCCATTCATAACTCTTCTTTTTATCCTTTCAGTGAATAAGTAATTATCCAATATAGAAGGCAGGATATTTGGAACTGGCTATTTAGTGTGGCAGCACACCGTAATGAAACCTGCCGTTACTGGCAACCTGAGAGGGGAATGTAACAATTCCAGCATGGCTGTAACTTTATCTGCTTCCAGGGCCTGTTGATTTGGCACATCAGTGAACCTTTTATCCCTGTGAGTGACAGCTCCAGCGGGGTTACATTTACCTCCATTCTATCATGTCTTGTAATATTTAATGGCGGACAAGGCTGAGTGGGACTGAGGGTAACGTGAACTTGCTTTTCCTCAGGGTGGAGGCTAAAAGACAGCTTGATCCCCAGAATTGTGGTGTAACACACAGCATGACTTAGTGATTGTTTATAATGGGTAATCTTACTGATTACAATTAAAAGGGGAGGGAGGAGTATTTGAGTGGACAACTGCATGTTGTTACTTGCACTGTCACCCAAATACAAACTCTTTTACACTAGAATTCATTATTTTTTAAGGGAGGTGTGTGTGGACATGGTTACTCATGAGTTATTTGTTTTCTATCTGTTCTTCACACTAATTATTATAATTTCATAACAGTTGTTCCGGTATTTATATTGTGAAAGATGGTGCTTTTCAGGAAGGAAAATAGCTTTTAACAAATATTTTACAGGATTAAGTTCTGTTTGGAATTATTCCTTATGTGTCTTTGTGCTTGTAGTTACTAGATGGCCTTTGACATAATGCCATGGCAAACATGTTGCTAGTGGAGAGTATATCATGGAGTCTATTTTATCTGCAAACAGAATTCTTCTCCTTGCTTTAAAGAAAAATGTTCTCAGTATTTTAATTTGGGAGTCTGGTCCCAAGGTTTTCTTAATTGAAGATGGTGGATACTTCTTGTTCTGTAACAGGAGTCTCCTTATGCTGAAGCTTAAATGTAAGAAGTTTATTTGCATTATTCACATGTGTAAATCCTCCACTGGAATAATAATTCTTTCTACGATTGGGTTATGATGAAGTTGTATCTAGTGATTCCTAGAAGTGTGTTAATCTTTTCAGGCACAAGGACATGGTGTGTATGCTTTAATGTTTTTCAACTTTTTGCAGTTTGATAGATCAGCCTGGTGATTTAACAAGCTGTCTTCAACTATCCTAGAGGGCATTTTCTAAATAGACCATAAGCAGATTTAGCAAGTTCATCTCACCATGGGATTTTGTTAATCTTTTTTTGTTTTGGGTTGCAGTCTTCTGGTCCTTGCACTGAATGTTCCTGTTCTTCTGGAAAAGAAACTAATAAAGATTCTAGTAACACAAAGAAGAAAGAAAATGGAGACCGACCATTCATTCCCAAAATATTTTTTGGAACACGAACACACAAGCAAATATCCCAGATTACCAGAGAATTGAAGAGAACAGCATATTCCAATGTCCCCATGACAATTCTTTCTAGCCGGGATTATACCTGTATTCATCCAGTGGTATCTAATAGTGGTAGTAACAGGAACGAAATGTGTGTAGAATTGCTGGAAGGAAAACATGTGAGTAATTTTGTTTCAAAAAAAAAATGAGCATTCATTTAAACATAGTAAAATGAAAAGTAGTTGAACAGTTGGAATGAGTAACGTTTGAGTTCTTTATACTGTGTTGGTTAAAAGCCTCTGGTAATTTTAAATTAAATGTTAATTGTTAGAAAATGTTGATACGTGGTATCAGTACCTTAAAAATATATGATAATAGGAGTAATATTTATGACTGTTAGGTTAATGTTCTTAGTAAGACTTAAATGTCTTTGGTTTTATAGATGAAGAAGAAAGATGTGTCCTTTGTCTATGTACATGGATTAGCCTGTTTTCTTTCTGATATGATGTGTTTAATTGTCTGACATAAAACGTAGCTGTTAGAAATGCTTCCAGGAGATAATGTCAAATGCACGTAACATCTTGGAGGATTTCAGCTTACTTAGTTTTTGTTATTTTTTTGTAACCCACTAACTATCTGTGCTTATTTGCTTTCAGGGTAAATCCTGTCTTTACTATCATGGTGTTCATAAACTCAGTGAACACCATGCCCTACAGTCTGCACATGGGATGTATCAGGCTTGGGACATTGAAGATCTAGTGAGCCTGGGAAAGAAGCTTCGTGCCTGTGCATATTTTGCAGCCAGAGAACTCATGGTGGGCGCAGATATTGTATTTTGTCCATATAATTATCTCCTAGACCCGCAGATACGGGAGAGTGTAAGTATATTTATAAGAAAGAGATTGCAATTACTGAAGTTAAAGGGAAGTTAGAAACATAATGTTCAGTGGTTATGGTCAAATGAAATCTGATTTATATCCAAAATATTATCTACAAAATAACTACTGGGCTAAAGAATTTTTTCTCTCTTCCCCCCTCTCCTTCCATCCACCAAAATGCTCTTTTTTAACAGGATCCTGTTAGCTGTTTCTCATTAATGTCTTTCACTCTGTTTTTACTAGATGATAATTTTCTTTTTTAGATGGAGATTAACCTAAAAGGCCAAGTAGTCATTTTAGATGAAGCCCATAATATTGAGGACTGTGCTCGGGAGTCTGTGAGCTATGGTGTTACAGAAAGTCAACTAATTGCTGCTCGAGAAGAGCTGGATTTCATGGTCAATAACAACATCAGGCAGAAGGATCATGAGGCCTTACGGGGTGTGTGCTGCTCTTTGACAAAGTAAGGCAACTCTTTCTAATTCCATTATATCAATTAGTATTTTAAAAAATTACATTTAGATTCCTTTTGCTGGTGCAGTTTACTGATACGATGTTGCAGCAGAGGTGTGCTTCAAACTGTGCAGTCGCCTGATTTTTATTCATTTGAAAAATCCAGAGGGTTTTGATCTTTTTATAAAAATACTCATCTTACTCAAAGGGAAGCACTGAAATTCTGTTTTGAAAAGTACACATGCTCTGTATTTTGAAGTGTTGTGGAAATGACAGCTGTCTTTCTGATGCCTCCTGCTGGTTGATGAAACAGACAGCTTCGGCATTTCCCGAGACCAAGGAAGCCTGCCTGCTTTTCTAGACCGAGGGAAGGTCTTGAGAATACTGCAGGGATGATGAAGGACACATTCAGTTAGAGAAATCTTTAGCTCTGCCACAAATGAGATGATCTGCATGTCGAGATCGGGTTTTTAGAAAGTCCTATCACATTTTTGCATTGTTCATACAATTATAATTCTCCTTCATTTTCAAGTTGTAGCAGAGTTACAAATACCTGTAGGTAGGTTAAAATAAGCACTATTGATTGCCCCTCTCCCTTACTGTGTATAAATACAAAAGTACTCATTTCCTGCCTCAAGATTTTTTTCTTAACAAGAAAGTCTGCAATTGACACGGCTAATAAACTAACTTGCATCAGTTAGAGTCCTAATAAGTGGCTTTAAAAAGTATAGCAGAAATCTTTCCTAAATGAGCCTGATATGTTTTATAAGAGCAGATTATATTTTAATCCTTTTTCTTTATTGTATTTATATGATGATTATTGTTATTATATTATGATAAACTATAAATGTATAAGGACAGATTTCTTTCTCACTTCAAGAGCAGTTCCATAGAAGTTAGTTCAACAGTGGAAAAACTGGCATGAGGAAAAGCAGAATATCTCTGCTTAGATGTAGTAAAGTATTTATCATCATCATCAAAGTCTGCAATTTTTGAGATTTGATGTGGTTTGTACCTGCAAAAAATCTCCAAATATCTAAAGTTAATGCTGAGATTATTTTTGATTTCTCTCTTTTTACAGCTGGTTACGAGAGAGCTCTGGTCAACTAGTAGAAAGAGGGTATGAAACTTCCTGTAAGGTTTGGAGTGGAAAAGAAATGATCACCATTTTGCACAAAATGGGAATAACTGATATTGCTTTTCCCATTTTACAGGTAACATATGCTATATAAATGAGTACCAGAGTACATAATATTGATGATGTTCAACATCTTAAAATGTACCTAAGTTAAATGCTAATGCATCTTTTAATTTACTGCAGTAGTGAAAAGCTGTCTGAAAATGATACCTGATGAAAACCAGGAGTAATCCACTTGAGCTACTGAAATTCGTGGAGAATCCATGTTTTAAAGGATATAACTGATCATGTACAGTTATTTAAATTGAACTATTGAGTCACTGCTAGTTTTGTCTGATCTATCCATCTGCATTTTTATTGCCTGTTGAAATGTATTTACCATATTTTCAAGCTTATCCCTCCTTGCTGTGTAAGCCAAATATGTTAAAAGTGTTGTTACCTTTCCTTTCTAGTTCTGTCTTCAGTCTGACTTTATATTATCTCAGGTGAACTTTGAAAACTCCGTGCTGATAATCTTGTATCTGTATTAGCTTTGGTTTTGAGAAGATACTTAGAATGTTGTTCATGTGGAATTTGTTTGCCTCTTACAGAAACAACTTGCTGCTATCCTGGAAAAAGAAGAAAAAGTATCAGTGCTTGGTAGAGAGGAACTTATTGAGATACCAGTTGTGAGCCCTGCCACTCAGATTGTGCTGAAAGGGTTATTCATGGTTCTTTTATGTCTTTTTAAAGATAAGAGCAGGTCAGTGCAAATCGATAACCTGAGCTGTGTGGTTGTGTTTGATTCAGCTGCTTTGCCAAAATGACTCATTTGTGCAACACCTCGGTTATGGTGTCTGGCTTCTTAGCAAAATGAACACTTCAGAAAGCTTTGGAAAATCTGTTTATGTGGGAAGAATTTAAATACTACCAAATATGGTTTTTTATTCATAAATTAATTAAAATATTGAAGAAATTTATTTGAAGATTAGATGTAAATTTTCCTGATATGCTGCCAAGTTAAATATGCATGGGCTTTGTTTTTCTACATATCACTTATCATTTGACTGTCTTGATAGCTTGAATATTAATACCAGCAGTTGCTAAAAAAATCTGATTCAAACCTTATTTTAAATATTATTTTAAATTTTTAACTGTTTTTTCAGAAAGTTTGAAATTATTTTTATACTTAAATTGTAAGTGCATTGTACCAACACTGTCTTTGCTTTGTATGAACTTCCAATTTGATTGTTAATTGTAGTTTTTATTTCTATATCCCTCTATAGGTATGCAGATGACTACAGAGTTGCCTTACAACAAACTTATGCTTGGATGAATGAAAACCAACTTGATGTTTCAGATTCGAGTGCCTTGTTTACACGACCCAAGCACAAGAGGAACTTGCGGCAGAAAACTGTGGTCCACATGCTTAATTTTTGGTGCTTGAATCCTGCTGTGGTAAGCTGAGTGTGAAGCAGAAGGCCTTAAGTAATTTGAGTGCTAATAAATACATTTAAGATCTTAAAGTAGTTGTATTGATTTTCTAAATTCTTTCTTTCTCCACCCTAGGCTTTTTCAGACTTAAGTGATGTTAGAACAATTGTTCTGACATCTGGTACGCTCTCTCCGATGGATTCATTTTCTTCAGAGCTTGGTGTGAAATTTTCTATTCAGTTGGAGGCAAATCACGTTATTCGGAACTCACAGGTAAACTTTTGCATTGTTGATCCCTCTCTTGCTCCCCTTGTTGCTGGCTGTTGTAAAAGAAAATAATGAATTCCAAATAAAAATTATGATGGACCCATTCCATAAGTAAAAAGAAAGGTATAGAACGGGTTGGATTATTGCTTGGATTAATGCAATTGCAAAGCACCTTTTCAAAGGAAAAAAGGGGCAATTATTAGACACATACTCCTCTGAAAAGGTTGAAGTCGTGCTATTTTGATAATAGCCATTTTATATCAGTTATTGCACTTTTCCTTCTGTTTTTAAGTGTTGGAATTAATTTGTTTAGAAATATCTTGGTATTTTGCTTCACACTTAAAATTTCATTATTTAGTCTAATATAATTTAATACAGTTTGTGTCGCGTATTTTAGAATTCACTTTTTAATATGAAATACACCAGGTTTGGGTTGGCACCATTGGAGCAGGTCCTAGTGGTCGGAAGTTGTGTGCCACATTCCAGCATACAGAGACCTTTGAGTTCCAAGATGAGGTGGGAGCACTTCTCCTTTCAGTGTGTCAAACTGTCGGCCAAGGAATTTTGTGCTTTTTGCCATCCTATAAGGTAAGGAAGTCTTAATTCATATTCTTCCTCTAAAAAAAATACACTCCACTTGAAAATGAACTGTGTAATCTTTTGCTTTATGCATCAGCATATATAAATGTTTATAAAATAAAAGCATTGTAATAACACATTGTGGTTATATTGTATTGTAACTTTTTGGATGTCATATTGGCTGGCATGCAAGTTTGTTTCAATGAAAAAAACATGTTCATACTTGTTTTCAACAGGTGTCTGTATCAGTTAATGAGAACAATTGTTTAGTTTTACAAAAAAAAGCCAGATTGATCTGCATTCTGCATTTTTTTCTTAAATTGTTTCACTAAATATTTTGAAATTAAAAAAAAAAAAAAACCCAAAGCAACCAAACAACCTCCTCAATATAAGCACACATCGTGAAAGGAAACTTTGTGTGTATGATTCAGCAGCAAGAATACCTTTGCATGTTCTTTGTATGCTGTTTGAATGCAGTATTCATCCAGTTAATTTCTGCTTTCCTTGTTTCATGTTCCATTTCACTGCTTTGGAGATTCTAGTGTATTTTTCTTGAGTTGGGGGGAATTGCTCACTGGCATTAGCTTGAAGGAATCAAATTTCTCAATTTCCAACTATGTAATATCTAATTTCACTGACAACAGATATCTAATTATGGTTAATCTGTACCTCACAGGAGTTCTGATTTCTTCTCTATTAGTTCTTACTGCTATTTATGGTCACCTCTGAGGAACAGGAATATAAACCTGGATTATAATTCTGTCATTCATGCCCATTTTTCTTCTAATGCTTGCAAGAGTGTGACTTTTTAAATTTTAAACCATCCTTTATGATTTTTAAAATACCTCTCAACAAACAAAAGAAAAACTTCTCAAAAAAACAAAACCTAAAAAATCTTATCAAATGAAGAAAAAACCCAGCATAATGGAAATAAACATTCAGACAATTTCCCTCATCTCTAAGGTTCCTTAACAGAGAATATTTTAAAAAGTGAAATAAAACTGATTTATTTTTTACAAAACCTTCATGTTAATTTTATTATTGAACTGAAGAGGCTGCAAACAAGGGTTTGTTCTTCACTGAGTGTCTGTAGCTGTACAGTCATCAGTGCAGTTACTGACAGTAACCATTAGGTGACCACATCAGACCAGGTAACGTACAATCACTGAAAAAAGCAGATTACTGACTGTAAATTCATTTAACCTGGATCACAAAACTCTGCATTTATATAGGGAATTAACAATCTGAAAATAAATTTTGCCTTCAATATATTTAAGAATTGAAATGGGAGCATATTTTGGTTTTCACTATCATTATTCTTTTACTAAAGTGTATAATGTTGAACAGTGTGTGATAGTTGATCTTATATATACAGTCCTGACAAATATTTATGACAATGTTTGAGAATAGTGATCTGAATGGAAAGCATAGAGAGACTTTGTAATGACATTGAATAAAGAAGGAAGGAGATTGCTGGACAGCTCTGGTGCCCTTCCCCCTCTCACTGCCCTTACCTTTCACTGAAAGGTCACTTAGCTAAACACGTTGAGTGTTTTTTTTTCTTTGTGGGAACACTTCCATGATCCTAGCGAAAGTATTGATAAATATAAATTGCAGACAATTGAAGGATGATATTTTAAAATCACATTGCCAATATTTTTCTATGGATGCCCTTTTTCATTCTACTTCTTTTATTCTGGATTGGGTTGCCTTTAAGTCTGAGATTAATATGTTGAAAACACAGAATAATGTAACCGTAAATATATTAGTACAGGGAAAACCAAGTATTTTTCTATCATCATCATACAGAGTATTGCTTTATCTGCATATTTGCATTGCAAAACTGATTTTCAGAGATTTTCATGGGGAAATTGCTACATCTCTTTTTAAAAAACTGCAGCTTTTAAAGAAATTGTTCAAGGCTATCAAGAGTTGATTAATATACATGGTCACGTACCTCAGTAACTAGAAAGAGCTCAGTGCAGTTTTGTGGGAAAAGCCTGCCACCTTGTTATCTATGTATAATTTTGAATTACTAGGTGCAGTGTGAGTACAAAAAAAGCAATAGTAGATAAACTTGCTATTACCTTAATCAAGTATTTGAATAAACATATTTTTCATGGGAGAATGTTTAAAATACATGTATGGTAAATATCCAAGGTTAATAATGGAGTGGAGGAAAATGTATGGATGAGAAGAAAACAGTGCATGAGATATTCATCCTCCACATTCAATAGGTGTCTGCTGATTCAATGGAATCATCTACAATAACATACAAATTTTTACTGTCATCATTGGAGTTCTGGCATACTGACTTCTTAAAAAATAAGCTTAATCTTAACATTTACTAAATTGCAAACCTAGATCATTTTTAGGGCTACTAAAACTGGTGATACTATGCAGCAAAAATGCATTTATGTGAAAATCAGTAGCAACTCCAGCAAAAGCACTCTATAAAAGAGAATATCAGAAGGTGAAAAGATTACTCAGAAATCTTAGATGCTTTTAAACAAGATTAAGATAAGAACCATTAGGGTTCACGTCGCCGACCTGTCTGCATTAAGATATATCTTGCCTGGTGCCTGCATCTTGGATGATTCATTCAATATGTGTCATATCAAAGTCAAGGTATCCAGCAAGGAGAAAAATGCTAATGCTTATAAATTTTAGTCATAATCCATCATGATGAATTAACTGACCTTTCTTTAGTAGCTTTTTTTACAGAATAAGCTTTGGACAATAATGTTAATGTTGGTGTTTTTGTTGTTTGGTTGGTTGGTTTTTTTTCTGTGAGGCACTGTTGGTTAATTTGCATCTGCTAATTGTTGAGCCATAACTTGGAAGTAAAATTTTTAAAATGAGATAGTTGCTCAAAAGGCTTTGAATGCCTCTTTTCATCACTAAAACTTATGAACTGATAAGTATTCTTTGCTTGAGAATCCAAGATTTGTTCACTACTGTTTTCTTTTTCTCCTACACCTTTAAGATACAGTGTTCTTTGATTCAGATTAATCGTATTTCTTTTGTATCTACTTTCCTTCATGAAGCTTTAACTTTTGAGGTCAAATAGCAGTTTTGCTTGGTAGCTACATGGTGTTGCTGTGTATTTTGCATTATACTGTATCAAATAGTTTTGTAGAGAGAAATAACTTGGAAAACTGAAAAAAAGGACAAGAAATACTAGCCTAAAAAGACAGAAATAGTAACTACTTTGTCTCGTGAACCTCTTAGATGTGGCTGCGTGATCTAAATCTACATTTTAAAAATTATTTGCTATATTGTCTCTGAAGTATTTGTATCCAAATGTCTGTAAAATAGATACCTTTTTCAAACCAATTGTGCTAGCTTTCAAACGCAGATGACAGTTATTTGAGGCTTACAGCTATGGTGCTATATGAATTTTACCTCTAATAGACAGTTAATTGCAAAAGTAGTGAAGATAATAGAAATTGAAAAGAAAATTAATGCAGAATTTTAAAGTCCTGTATTGCAGTAACATTGATTCTTTTTGTATGTGTAACTTCCAGCGAGTTATTGTTTTTAGAAGAGCTTTGTGGAGAGTAATGAAAAAGAGGCGAGACTTTCTTACAAGTACACAATATCTGCTGGAAAGTTCCTGGGCAGTCTAGAGCTTCTGCTGTGTACTGCAGTGATTCCAAGGGCTGCTGAAGAGTAACTAACAGATACTCTGTTGGAACAAAGTGGTTCAAGGTGTTTGTTTCCTAGAACACTTTTCTTGTCGTCTTTTTAATTTCTAGTAAGGCTAATTGAGAAATCCTATAGGAAGTTCTCATACATCCTATATTAAGGGATGTTTCTGAGTTTTGTTCCTGTTCACCAGCGCTTTGCTGGCAGCTGGAGTTGAGGAAAAGACCAGTAGAGACCAAGTAAAAGAGGGAACAGGAATTACAAGGTTAATTTAAAGCTCTGCTCCATTACTGAAGTAGCACTTTTTAAACTAAGGATATAATTTAAAAGCAGCCAAAAACATGAGAAAACTCTTAGGTCATTTTGTCACAGAAGCTGTTGAACTTGAGTTTTAAATATAAAGGTAAATATTTGCAATACAGCCAGTTCTAACAGCAGTTAGTTGTTACTTTTCCATGCAAGTGAGTATGTCATGAGTTTTGTGTACAATAAATTTGAGACCAAACTATTCAATCTTGAATACATCTGGCAATCTCAATCCTGCTGCTGATGAACAAATACCCTTCATCATAAATTGGCATTGCTGTGTACTATGTTAGGTAGGAGGGTGGAACTATTAGTGTGTAGGTACAGACCAATTAATGCTGCATCGCATCTGCCGTTTCCCTTGAGAATTTGGGGGTAAGGTTACAATGATACATATGTAGTAACTTTAGTCACTTGCAAAAAATAAATGCTGAACTTCACATTAGAGTTTCCCATAATGTATCTCATAATTTTAAGAGCTGTTAGTTTAGAATTTAAGTTCTGTGAATCTCATCCCCTTTTTTTCTTGGCTGATCATGTTTTCTTCGGTGGGAACAGACAGGATTGGGTGAAAGCAAATCCTTTTGGACTGGAACACCTCTCTTTATTGTCTTGACTCCCTTTCCATGTTTAAGGTATCGCCCAAAGCTGTAGTGAAGCTGCAGACAAGTGCTGTTTACTGTTCTGTTGACAAACCATTCTTGGCAGTATTACACAATGTTAGGCAAGCAGCCTTTAACAATATTCATTAACTCTGAGCAGCGTAGAGCATGGCAGTAGGTCTAACTTGTGCCATTTTCAAGCAGACTGAGAAGCTTCAGGTTCAGTCTAGGTAATTACTCGGAATAAGCAGGGGGGACCTCAGTTTAACCTCTGGCTATCGTGCTCTTCTGCCATTGCACAGTGATGTGTCTGCACTGGATATGAGCCTGGTCCTTGAATATACTGTCTCCTGGCCTGGACATAAATGTGCCACCCCTACATATGACAGACTGAAAGGGATATGGTTTCAGTATTAATTCTGAATGTCTGGTTCTTCTTAGTTTAAGGCAGGTCCCTTTTCTTGCAGAGATTTGTGTGAGGTTGATAGTTTTGGGGTTTTTTTAAGTAGACTGTGTCAGAGTGGCAGAAAATGAATTGGTCATAACACTGAAAAAAGAACAGAATATTTTCATTTCTAAAACTTTCTCCTGAAACACAGTTTTGTAAATAAATTCTAAGAAACCCTTTTTTTTTTGCCATCAATAAAAAAAACCAAACAACCCAACACTGCCTTCAGACAACTTTTACTTATTTAATAAATTACTTCAATAAATTTACAAAAGATGGTAGTCTGTTTAGCCAGGCCTATTAAAAGCATTAAGATTTGAGCACTGGCTGTTAAAATGAGTAAATGGCAATATCGCAAAGTTAAACAAATGCCAAAAAACATTTTCCAGAGTACTGGGATTGTAACAATACCATTAATGAGGGCAAAGAGGTTTTAATGCAATTTGCACATTCTAAAGTTTCAAAAAGAGGTTTTGAGTTAGTGCATTATTAATGTTCTGAACATCTGGAACTATGTAAGAGCCACAGACATTGAGCAAGTGCAGGGTTTCCCCACTAGGTCTGATGCTGACTGATTTCCTCCCTAGCGAAAAGCTTGTTTTAAGAAGTTTGAGACAGTAAAATGACAATATCCAGATAAGAGATAAACATTCCACAGTGTATTTTTGCTTGTGGTGTGTGTGGAGGAAAAATTGGAAACCATCAGGTTTGTGCAGTTAAAAGGTGAATTTGAAATTAAATAGGAAAATAGTTATTTACACCAGAGATGGTTGCTCCGTGGTGCAGTAGCACCGATCGCAGAGTGCTGTTGTGAGGAATTAACTAGCAATGTGGAGAGGGTTCCATAAGGTAGATGAAGTTTTTCTGGTAGGTGTCTTTAGGTGTAACGTGCAGGGCTAAATGCTTTAGCAAGAGTAATATTCTCCTTGCTATTCCTGTTGACAGCTGTAGGAGTACTTTGAGGGAGAGATTTACTTCTGTGTGTAAATATTTGTAGGATGTAGGATTCTGTTCACACCGAGTACGTTTTATGATGGAAGTTTGTTCTTTGAAGTTACATAAACTTTAACTTTCTGCATAATTTTAGTGTTATCGAATGTAATTGACACTGTTACAGCTTTAAACTGATACAGGAAATGGAACATTTCAATGTGTCATCTGGTTTTAGATGTTATAATATACTAATATACTATAGCTAATATCCAACTTCCAATTCATTGGGAAGAAGAGAAGGGAGGCCTTTAAACAGGCCGGCATATCAAGGGTAAATTACAAAATAATTGTGAATTAATAATTATACTCACTTTCTGCACAGCATTTGCTTTCTGCTGCCAAAGGAAGGGCATTCTCTTACTCCAGAAGACTTATTTGTTTGAGCCAAACAGCTGCAATGGTGCTATTACAGTATGTAACAAACCCTAAAAACAAGGAATTTGTTGGAAAACAAGGAAACAAGAAAACAAGGCAAACAAGAAAGTCATCCTTACTGTCTCAAATTATGTGCAAGTACCTAACAATAAAAGTAGAGCAAAATGATGGAAGAGTAATTAAACAACGTGTGAGAAGCCCTCTGTGTCTCTTTCCTGGCACGAACAACTCTGTGCAGTGCCCCTGGAAGCCACTGGAGTTTGTTCAGTGACTGCAGAGCTCTGAGGTAGGGCTCATGACACTGAAGTGACCCTTTGGAGTTTTTTTTTTCTCGTTCTTTTTCTTTGAAAAGCAAGGCTTATTGCCAAATTCCAAAGCTGTGGCTGTTGCCTTACCCTGATGAAAATCTCAGTAAAGTGATTTCTGTCTGACAGGGCATAATTTTGGGAAACTGTGATCTAAAAAAGCTGAAGTTGAATGACTCAAAAACTGCATTTCAATATTTGTGCCTAATAAATGTAGGTGGAGTTTTGTTTTACTTGTCCACTGTTGTTTCTTCATTGCTTGTTTTTTCATTCTTTGCACTGGTAGTTTTCTTTCTGATCTTTATCTCAGCTTCTTCATGGTTTATGGGGTTTTTTCTCCCATTAATCACATATGATACCTGCTTCCAGTTTTATTCTTCATTTTTCTATCATTTAAACATCTGTAATATAAACTGTCTAGTGCTTGGGGCCCTCACATTTGTCCAAAAAAACAATTTTCAGGCTTGGTGTGCATTATCTGAGGTGTCTTCTGAGAGCTCCAGTGGCTCCTGTAAATCTTACTGCTTCAAATAGAGAAGAACAGATGGAGAAAGGGATAGTGAAGTTTATACAAAAAGAATTAGAATAAGGGTTTCTTCTATAACCAGGTATATAATCTTTATCCTCAAATTCTGTTGGCAAGCCTTCTTTTTTTCATGTCATCAGTTCAATCAGGTTACTCTGCTCAACTCCATTTGAAGATGGAGTTGGCAGTTCACACCTCGGCAAGACCATTTCTTGTATAATCTACAGCAAACACATCTCCTTGAAATAAGAGAACCAGAAAAGTGCTGAATTATGCTCCGAAGGAATAATTGAAGTTTTCCTAAACTTTTAAAGCCAATGTGTGTTTTATTGTAATGATTTATTAGAATGTTTTCACTGGATTTGGGGGTGGTTTTTTTCCCCCACTGCTTGGTTACCGATGGCTAATTTCAGTTTTGACCATCCACATCTGTTACTCACAAAGGAGGCCAAGAAAAATGTTGGGCTACATCAGATATAAAATGTTATATTTGAGGGATGGTAACTGACAATCTGGATAGTTGCACAATATTTGTTTTCTTAAATAGTACGACAGGATCCTAGATAGGCATTGGTTATGGAGTAATTTTCCTGGTTTCTGGGAAATTAGAGACAATCCAAACGTTAGATGTGCTTAGAGAAGTTAGAGATGATCCAGCAGCTTGCTGCTGAATGACAAAGTTCTTCTCCCTTTGGTAACAGAATTTTGTGTCAACAGAATTTTGTGTCAGATCTCCAGAACAAAGGAAAAGGTTTGGGTTTTTTTGTTTGTTTTGGTTTGGTTTTTTTTCCTCTGGTTAGTTTTCTGCTGGCCTTGTGAACTGAGTTGGCTCATCAGGGAAGGTCAGGGAAGTGTCAGAGAGCTCAGGGGAAGAGATGATACTGCACACTCAAGGAAGGGAGCATGATCATTCCTTCTGCTAGAGCTGAGTCTCAGGGATGAAATGTTCCTGTGCTTTTTTTTTTTTAAATACTTTTTTCAGTAATTGACTTTAATATGAGAATCTATAAAGCTATTCATTTGGAAATTCTGATTTTTTTATGAAATATGGTTTATGTTATAAAGTTGTTCGTATGAAATTGCGGCATTGTTAACTGAGGCTGTCTTTACCACATATGAACCAGATAAACTGGAGAGTTCCTCAGGTGAATCCTGTGGGTGAATGGAAATGTGGGTGAGGTGATATGAAAGGAATGAACTGTTCTGACTTCTTGTTCTGCGGGAGAGGAGCAGCCGTGTGCTGTTGGTACGTGCTGCCTACTGCAATCGGGCATTTTACAACGGCCACTCCTCGAGCACACAAC
This sequence comes from Antrostomus carolinensis, assembly GCF_000700745.2. Lineage (NCBI taxonomy): Eukaryota > Metazoa > Chordata > Aves > Caprimulgiformes > Caprimulgidae > Antrostomus > Antrostomus carolinensis. The sequence goes on along the minus strand of NW_010336369.1, from coordinate 90,779 downwards.
AACTGCTGTGCTTGAGTGTTGTAGCAGTTCAGGGCTGTTGGCTCAGGGGAAATTTCTAGGTCCCACCTTATCTTTTTTAATTACTGGCTGCAAAGAATGACTAAATACACTTTCTGTGGCTTACTGAACTGCTACGGTGACCAGCAAGGGACTTGTAATTATTCAAGTGCCCTGTGGCACTTGCTTTTTACACTGATAGCATCTGCACTTCATATAAAGTCGAATCTGTAGCGACAGTCTGTGGCAGATTATTGGGTATTATGTCTAAAAAAATTATATGCCATAGTGGTAGATGAGTGTTTTGCTTGTGAATTTCACACCCTGAGAGCTGTGCAGTTTAATATTTTATTACGCTGTTAGTTTAAATACCCTGAGCATGCAGCATCAGGAAAATAAACTAAAAATCTATTATTGTTTCTCACTTCTGAGCTCTGACCTGTCAAAGTGCTGCAAGCTGAATTGTTGTATCTAGTTAACACATGCTCCAGTTTCCCTTGTAATTAACACTCTCTGCTTCCATATTTTTCATGCCATTTAAGTAGTAACTGCATTGAAAATGAGTTTTCACAGTCAAGAAGTTTGCCCTCTGAATGATAGTCCAAATAATAAATAATAATTATAGTCAATGTGTCTTTTCCTCAAAAGCTTTTGATGAAGAGGAGAGGAAGCAGGATGGAAAACAGTCGTTATTAATAAGGAACAATATACATAAGCAACATTATTTTTAAGAAGAAGGTGTATCTTGCACAAGTTACTTTGACATTACTGTTGTTCTGTACCATTGCAGCCTGCAGAGTTCCTGGTCCCTTTGGCATTTCTTAGAGGTTCACTGCCTGATGTGGTAGAGATGCAACTTATTCATGTGTGAAAAACAGTATATACGAGCTAAAATACACTTGAAAGCATATATTTAGGTAGCCAGTTCGGTATCAACAATGTAACAGCATGTACAAAAATTTTAATATTAAATGCATTGAAAGGGATACTTGGGCTATTTTATATTCAGAAAAATTCTGCTTCATTGGAAAGTCGGAAAATCTATGAAATTGTGTCTTAGAAAAATCATGTCTTAAACTTAGTTGCTAATTGGATAAGCAGACTTCTTTGTGATAAAATTTAATTGGTGAGATGCTGTATTCTGAGGAGTATTAATTGCATTTTGATTCAGTGAACTGATTTGCTGTATAACAAGGGAAGATTACGAACCTTTCCAAACAAGTAAAGAGAATATTAATCTTTCTTAAAATGACATAATAACTACAGGTATAAAATACCTTCTAGAAATTTAAAAATATTTATCTGTTAGCATTAATAGAAGACTAAAAGCTAAAATCTGTTATTCTCCCACCCTTGGAGTCCATCCCTGTGACAGGCATCTGCCTGTCCCCGTTTACTCTGTGAGCATTTGTGGACTTGCTCGGCCTCTTGCCTGGGACTACACGGCACGTCTGTTTGGATCAGTTTTCCCGGGTGGCACTGTGCTTCACTGCTGATGTGTCACTAAGACAACCTGGACTTTCTTCCCCCCTGCCCCTTCCCCTCTCTTTTATGCTGGAAAAAAAGAGGTCAAAGATGACTAAGCTTGGTTTTTGACTGGTGAGGAAGAGGACAGTGTGGGATGCTGACTTAATTCATGAACAGTTAATTTTATATTTCATTCCAGACCAGGCTCAAAACAATTCTTTTAAAACTATGTTTTTCTGCAGAGCTTTCTTTGCGTGAAGGATTGCTCTCTCACAGGAATGTGAAAGTGTAATGATAGCCCAGGGTGAATGTACAAGCAGTTCTTGTAACACAGAAAGCTGTTGTCTTGGTTAATTTTAAAACTACAAAAGAAAGCCTGTTTGGAACCAGGTTGTTTAGAAACAGCTGTGACAGAGCTCAAAGACTGAACACTTCAAAGACTATCCACGTTGGTTTGTGGTACAACACGATGGGTTTTTGGGGAAAAGATTTTGTATAAAAAAAGCTTCTTTAACTGTAGAAGCAACATATTAACTGTGTTTTTCTAGAGTCTTTGGCGTGCAAAACATTTCATTTTTCATTACTGTTGTCGCCGTTCACATATTCCATTATTTAAAGAGGTTATTGAAAAATTGATGGTATGTTGGTACCAGAGAGACATCCTGTAGGCTGCGGTGTTGATTTATGGCACATGGAACACAGTTCAGTGCTTCAGTTTCCTGCTGGTGAGCGGCACTTTGTCATTGTCCCTAAAGAAAAATCATACCAGTGAAATCCCCTGTGTTTCCCCCAAGTGGAGTGATGCATACTTTTTCTTCAAAAATGATTATGAATTATTCACCTTTTATTGTGCTGGAGTGTGCACATGGTGATCAGAATCTTGTTCATAATACAGGTTTTTCACCATGGTCAGGGTTTAGTTTAATTATGTAGTTGAGTTGCATGGTAGCTTTTATCTGTTTTTTTTCCCCACAGTGTGTCTGCCAGGCCTGTGTGGACCAGCACAGATTTTACCCCACATTTCCTAGCATGTGTAGGTATCTCAACACATGAGCCTTGGTTCTAAATGTTTGTTATTCTTTCACATTTGTTATACATTTTTTTCTTGAGAAAACAAGTATTGTACTCCTAAATCTCAAAAGACACGTTTTTCACACAAGTTCTTGACAATCACAGACACTTACCTGGTTTTAAAGTTTAATTCTTCAAGCTGATTTTCTGTTCCAAAGAAATGGTAAGAGATGTGAGGGAAAAATCTCTTGAAATAGCACATGTAGTAGTGAAACAGAGTTCCAATTGAGGGCAACTTTCTCCTGGGAGATGTGTTGAGGAAAGATTCCATGATCTTAGACCACCTGTTAGGAGAATTAAAAGGCTGTATGATCTTTCTTCATAACTCTGGAAGAAATGTAAAATGTCAGAATAAATGTGTGACTTGGGTCGAGGTGCCTTCGCAGCTTCCTGGGTTCCAGCTCTGGACTGTTGAAGTAAAATGTCACTTCTCTTGTAAAAGAGAAAATAACCTGCTGAGCATTGTTCATCACCTGCATCAGCTTCAGCAATTTTGTTTGAATTTTGGAATCTGTGCAAGATTAAGTTTTTAAAATCACTTTCCTTTTAACTACGTTTGCTTTAAGTGTATGCTTTTTTATTTTATGTGCTTCATTTGATTTTGGCTGTAACAGATGGTAAGGGTTAGCAGTCAAATACACATTAGAAAATCATCCTCATCAGCTGAAAGGAGAGGTTCTGAAAAAAGTGAGGAATGTGTGTTTTCCTCTGGAAGTTGTACTTAGATGGACGTATGTTCTTGTCTCATTCCTTCACAATGTCTACTTTTATTTCAGGACTTCTCTAATATCTTTGCACGTTAAAATTCCTCTCTGTGTTGCCTAGTCTTTTTATTCCATAAAAACAAAGAAATCAAAGTCTGAAAATATGTTCCCTGTGTTCTTTAATTATCAGTTTTACAATAACATGCTTTTTTGGTTAGTAATGGTTAATAATTTTTTAAAAATACATTTTCTGTTTTGCAATTATGGAGCATTTAATTACAGAGGCTCTGTGGCACTTTGGGAAAGGAAATCAGACAGAAACTGATCTGGGGTTGGTACTCTGTAAAACAAATCTGGTTCAAAAGAACACTTCTTAGCATTGCTGGTTGATGATAAATATTTGGAGAAATGTGCAGTAGAAAGGAGGCATAACCTCTCCTAATAAGAACAGCATCTTTGTGTGGCCTGTTTCCATTAAAACGTTGCATTCAATCAGCTTATTTTTTGTCACATAAAGAAAAGCTTACCTGTGCATATGTATTTATATGGGCATTTGGTATTTTCAATTAACATTCTATTTTGAAAGTAGATTTTACTTCACAAATGAAATGTTTTGGGCACAGATATTTTCATGTTCTCTTTAAATCAAATGTGTTATAATTAGAAATGGAGAAAATGGAATTTGAAGCTTAAAATACTTTTTTTTGTGAATAGATAGGGCAGTATTTTGTATCAGCTTAGTCATTCAAAAGAATGAATTTAAAATACCTCTTTGTGTTATGTTAGATAGCTCCCATAAACATGAAGAGGTTTCTGTGAATCAGTCTATTGCTTAACCTTTCATGAAAATCTAATTGAGTGCGAACAACTGCTTAAATAATTCAATGAACTAGGTTATTCTTGGCTGGTATAGTCCCAGCCTGGTGCAAATGTCTGGGTGGCAAGGAAAGTTGAAGTTTTGTGGGTTTGTTTTTTTTCTTTTTTGGTGATGAATGTGATTAAGAACAAAAAATCACAGTTGAAAAAGTGTACAGGTTGGTTAAGAAGGAATAAAGATGAAATGTAGATTAGCTCTGCCAGTTTGGTAAATGGCTTGTGGCTAAAGGTGTGTATTCTTTCAGTCCTTTTGAAAGCACGTAGCATTTTTGGTGATGTTGATAAATGTTATTGGGGTTCATTGCTTTCTTTTCATACATGTGACCTTTTATTCTTATTAAGGGACATTGTACTTTTTATAGTACTATTTTTAGTAGTTCTAGAGTCCTATTCTACATTTCTTTTCAAGATTTAGATAATGGACATTAGATTTTATTGGTTAGTTGGCTCAAATACTTTCCCTCCTGGTTTTGGAAAGAAACTCAGCTTTTTGCTTTCACACGAATCCTTCCAGGCAGTTATCTCTTGTCCCTGCAATTTTTTATTCCCATTTTATTTATCTATTTACTTTCTCCCTTCTACTGTTTCCTTTGTGTTCACTTTTAACCTCAAAGGACTTCTTTTGTTGTTTGTTTTGGTTTGGTTTTTTTAAATTGAAAGTGGAAATGGAATTAATTACTAATCCCATGCCACCACACTGGCTTTGTAAACTGTTGTTTCCCCCAAATTTAAGAGTTCCAGTAGTCCTGGAGGGCAGTTACCTGTAGGATTTTGGGTCATTTAACACAGAGGCTTGGAAACCCTTTTAGTTTAGAGAACTATCAAATAACTTTTGCTAATTCTGTACTTTCCCAAAACATCTCAGTTCTTGAAGTAGTTTAATACAAGCCTGTCACACCAGTATATCAGTGATGTGAAAAAAGTGGGTGGAGTCTGGCCAGATACACTCTCCAGGGTTACTTTGAAATAACATGAATTTAAGGCCACTAGAATTTAAGCAACGTACTAAATACATTTATTTAATGACTGAATATATTTTTGGGATTATCACTAACATAGAGGCAGCTTCATTCTTTCATAATAGAAGTAGAACATTCAACCAGGTAATTAACCATCATGCTGAACAGACTAAAGCTTTGAGACCAGTGGGAGAGTGGTTTGAACAAAAAGTTAGAGCTGTAGCTAACCAGCTGACTCAGCAAACTGCATCATCCTGGAAGCTTATTAAAGGTAATGCAAAACCTATGGAATTAGATACATTACAAAAACATCTGTGCCTTGAGGTCATCAGAGGATTTCTTTAGTAGAAAATATGATGTCCTTCATCCTAATAGCTTTAATTTGCAGAAGGATCTGTAAGAGTATATAGTTTTTTGTGGGTGTTTTTGAAGGGAAGAGGTGAGGTCTGATGCAGATGCAAGTTGAGTTGTCCCGTGATATATAAAGGAACCTGTACTTTTTATTTTTGCAAACAGTCCAAATGGTGGGAAGCATTTTGTAGTAGGACAAGAAAACTGCATTTCTTCTTGACATTCTCTGAATGTAAGGGTTTCCAGTAGATGTAGAGGGGGGAAAAAAAAAAAAAAGCCTCTTATTTGTTTGGTTTTGACATCTGTTATTTTTCTGTCAAGATACAAGCACTGCACTGAAGCAAAAACATTTGATAAAACTCAATGTATGAGTTTGGCATCTGCACTCTGCCTCCTCCACTCCACTGCCTCCTCCTGTTGCTCAGATAAGATAAAAGCACTCACTGAAGGACTGAGTTATCCCATGTCTTAAAGCAGAACAGAGTTTATGAGACCAGTGAAAGAGGAGAAAGATACAGAAATTAATGTCTTCTGTTACTGAACAAGGTATAACTGATATTTACATCTAGTATAAAATTTAAAGAAAAGGTATTTAAAATATGAGGCACACTGCTGGTGAGGTCTGTCTTCAAGAGTAGACTTTTAAAAAGACTTCAACTGGTTCCTGCACATTCTTAAGGATAGATTAAAAACTTTAATTAAAAAACTTTACAAAGAGCAAAAAGTATTTAATAATGTTAAGTTTGATTGTTAGATGTTTGGAGTACTGTCTTTAGGCTACTCAGTTTTTTGGTTACTGAATCACAGTATCCATCAGTTGCAGTTTTGTGTCTCCCATGGTCTATTTTATGATGTATTTTTTCTCTTTTTTTTAATGTGTGACTGAAATTCAAATGCTGGTAACACAGTGTTGCATACTTTGGAAATGTGTGAGACCTTACTAATGTATGTTTAAAATACGCAGGGATACCTGTTTCATTTTCAGAAGTTGAAGTATGACTCAGATGAGAGTAGAAGAAGCACTAGTTTTAAAATTAGAGCACCAGGAAAAGTTTTATTGTTTTATTTAAATGAGTAAGTTTTAGTTTTGTTCCCTCATCCCAGCTAGATTTCTAGGCAAGTGGAATTGCCTTCGGAGGTGCACAGGGTACATACCCCCCATACATCTGCAGCTTCTGAAAATGTTTTTGGTATTGCAAAGTTAAAAAAGAAAAAATCTGTAACAGTTCCAAAGTTATATAGAAAAAGAAACTCTTTAATGATCTTGAGATAATCTGTAATTTCCCAAGTCTGTGTACTAGGAAAATAACATGATGTCTGTCAGTTTTGTAGATGTAAAGGGTATGTTCTTCTCCACCTGCTAGAGCTTTGGGGGATGCTGTTATTCCATGATTGTGGTCCCTAATCTACATGTTTGTAGTGTTCCAGGTTACTCTAGATTCCCTTTGGAAATACTTTCTGTAATAATTTGTAGGTATTCAGCAGGGAATGGCCTCAGCCAGTCCTTTCCATTTGGTGTTTCTCTAGAAACCTCAGATTTTACAGACCATAACTGGAAATGATCTTAAGATGCATGTGTCTATGTTACATTTAAAAAAACCCCAACATATTACCACATAACTCAACCTTGAAATTGAAGGGAAAATGTTTGTATTAGAAACTTTTAGCCTTTTCTAAAACTGACACCATACATTTTCCTCACTCTGTGTAAATGCAGAATTTTGGTGTCCGTGTGCAGAATGTACATTAATGGGCTGTACTCAAAAGATGATACAAGAGTACATCATTATAGCAGCGCTGTGTCTTCATGTGTCACTTTTACACCTCGGTGGATTGGATGAGAACCTTCTTTCCTGCAAGTGGCTACCCTTTTAGTCCCAAGTGTAGCATAGCCCTCCTCGTTCTACCTAAACAAAGTCTAGTGCAGTAAGTCCTGTTGCTCAGCCTCCGGGTTGGCCGTAGATACTTGTTTTCCATTTCTGAAGTTTTATGCTGACTGCATGTAGAACTTCTATTTGACCCTTCAAACACGTTTCCAGCCCATTGGAGAGACACTTTGATTTGAAGCAGTGCTTATTCAAAAAGAAAATTCTGGTAGCAAACACATGAAGAGCTCTGCATGGGAAAAGGCTTTTAGATCAATGTTAGTCCCTTGGGAATCTCTGACTTTTTGCACTAACAGTGGTGCCAATACTCTGATTTTTATTAAGAAAAACCTAATGGCTGTTTCCTTTCTTCCCCCCCAGCTATCCTTTGTATCTGAATAATAATGAAAAGTGTAATTTTATATAATTTAAAAAAAAAAATTACTTAGAAATAGTATGAAAAAATTCAAAAATTTGGAGAAGTGGGTTTGGTTTTTTTTAGTGTATAATGGCAGACTTTTAAGAGATATTTGTGTAAATTTTGTGCACCTTTGAATGCCTTTTGTTCAGTTATTATATAAATGTATGGGTAAAAAGACAACATATAGTTTTAAGGGTGAACTAGAATATACAATTCAATTGTAACTGAAAGATATTATTAAATAGTTAATAGTTGTTAAACTAACCAATAAAGCCAGAGTTATTCTACTGCTGTCAAGTGCTCCTTAGGTCATTATCCTTTTTGTCCTGTATTGTTCTTGAACACGCGTTCGTATTTTTAAATGTTCCATTGCTTCCCAAGAAATTTTTGATGGAAGGATTATTTCTGTGATGCCTTTTTACTCTGCTGGCAAGGTCCAATCCATTCATTACCAGAATCTATGTAAAGAAATTTAGTAGCAGGTGTTTGCAGCAGGAGAAGAGCTAGGGAACTGTAAACCAGAATAAGGATCTCATCATGTTACAGTGTTTTCTGTTAGACCCTCCCTCATCTCAGGTAATTGCTACTTCAAAAATCACTGTCTGGAGGTAATGAATACTGCAGAAAAAGTGCATCCCCAGCAACTTGCTTGCTGCAAGTTCACTTTTCCACTTCGTTAAGATGCTGGAAATTACAATGAACTTGCCTTAGGGTAAAATACATTAAACAAATCTTTGGCCTTGCTTCATGACATGGGAAACCCCTAATGCAGTTTTTGGCACTGTATAAAACAAAGTGGCAAATGCAAAGGGGCAAAGCTTTTCCTTCGTGGACACAGGACGAGAGGATTTTGCATAGGAGTGCAACATAATGGCAAGAGATGTTGAGAAAAGAGCTTCCCCCGTTCCCAAACTTCAAGAGTGCTTCAAAAGCTGCCTAAAAAGGGGATACTGACAAGGATGAATGGTGAATCTAAACACTGAGCTCATAGTTTCTGTGGATCATAGCTTACAGGTGTCTTTAAATTGCAGAAAGGAAAAAGATATCGAAGTAAACATCCTTCAGTGCATGGGAAGATGACAGGTTCTTTCTAACAAGATTTTCTGCTCTCCTGGAGGAAGACCATTTGTTAATAAACCATTTGAGAATCCATTTTTAAGGGATTTAATAAAATATACACAGACTACCTTCTACTGCAGAAACTATTATTCCCTTGGGTAGAAAAAGTGACTGACTGTGGGCATTAATGGTTGCTTCCTGTGATTCCTGGCATCATATTTTGCTCTCATTTGTACTTTCACAACCCAAAGTGAAATATTTTTTTATGAGAAACCTGCACTTGATTCCTAGCTCTTATGAGGCACGTGTTCTGTATTTTATTTATTTGTATTCAGATATGTCCGTAATTCTCATTGTTTTAGCATCTGTGTCTATAGCATGGCTATTTTGTGTTTGTGCACAGTTTCCTGTGTACAAGAAAGCTCCCATATCTAGCAAACTCCATTAAATAGAAGAGGCAGGAGCTTTTGTGTGAATTAAATGAATTATTCCATTCCTGCCAAAGATTTTTGTGAATAATTCGCCCATTTCCATCAAAAATCTAGATTTTTCTTTTTTTTCTGTTGTGATGATTGCTGTCAATTAAACAAGAAATCTGAACCTGTTATGGTCTCAGGTACTTGCCTGGAGGGGCTAGGTAATCTACAAAAGAGAAAAGGTGTTTTCTTAAGAATTTGGAAGAAGATTTTCTACTGCCAACTATGAATGTAAGTTATACTTCTTTCAAATGTAAGAGAAATAGAATTGAAATGGAATTGAGGGATTAAGTAATTTTTGTAAGGAGTCTTACCCTTTCTGAGGCCGTCAGTAGACTTTGGTTCTCTCAAATTAAGAAACAATTTTTCTGCTAAGAACACTTCATAAGGGTGTGTTCAGGGAAAATAGTAGCTGAAATGATAGGAGGAGGAGAAAGTCAGGGGCAAGGGACCCTTAGAAGTCAAAGCATGGATAGTTTTATGTATGTAAATGTCAAATTCAGTTATACCCCAATACATCCTGTCTATATTATCTTACTGGCCTCCTTTTGTCATGCGTGGTGAACAGCAGGCAGTGCTAGAGGTGGATTTAGCATAGGTTGCTGAGTGAATGCCCAGGCAGACATTAGTTTCACAGAAGGAAGAATGAAATCTGGAAAGCTAATAATATTACAGCCACAGGCAGCTCTCACAGGTCCCAAATGGATGTACTTAGAGGTATAATTTGTTTGATTCTTTTCTTTACCAGAATTATCTCCATATCATATCCAAGAACTGAAGGCATAGTGGCAGGCTGTGGATGGCAAGATGGACAGTCATTGCTTGGTCATAGTATTACAACCTTTTATATAAAAAGAGATTAGAGACAGGATGCTGCCAGGAAATGACAGAGCTGGTAGAGAAGGGGGCAAACAGTAGGACAGACACATTTAGAAGAGTGGATTTATTCTACAATAACATCTGTATGTGTAGGAAACCATGCCTACTATTCATCACTTAGTGTTTTTGTGCTTGCTTGAGGATGATGTCATGTCAGTAGTGAGCAAGTGTGATTCCCTGAATAGAGGCATGAACAAAGCTAGTGAAAATTCAAGGGTGACATGGTATTTGTCCCCTCTGAACCACATGTACCTCAAAAGGAACCAGTCCATATATTAATGTCACAGTGAGTTCAGATCTTTAATGCTGAGAGCATGGAATGTGCAAGGGTTCTTGTAAACAGTTTACTATAAATTTGCAAGTGTTCTCTCTGTAAACTCAAATGTGACAACAATGAGTTACTGTTAGTTCTGCTCCACAGTAACACTTAAACTGTGTATTTGGGCGTGGGACAGATTAATTTTGTAACAATAACAATCCTGAGATCTTGGCTGGAGTGCTCAGAAATCTGCACTGTTTCTAATTAGCAAAATTAGTGGCCGCTGTGTTTACAAAGTGTTTCATAGGTGTGGAAGAGTGTACAGCAGGGAAACTTGTATTCATAAATACAAAAACTGAATAATACAATTACACTAAAATATGTGCTTTGTTTGAACAGTTCAGGTGATTGATCTTTCATTACTTCTGGATTTTTCTGTTTGTTTTCAGCTGTTGGACAAATTAAAAGATCGCTGGATGCACACTGGCTTATGGAGAAACCTGGAGCTGGTCAAGACAGTCATTGCAGAGCCTCAAGGAGGGGCAAAGAGTGACTTTGATGAACTGCTGAAAATATACTATGATGCAATAAAATGTAAAGGAGAGAAGGGTACGTTCTTCAGACATAGTTGATACAGACTCTTCAATTTTTTTTAAAAAAGAGGTTCTTAAGTGTTTAACAGTTAGAATAAGGTATGGATAAACAAATTAACCTCAGCTTAATAAATTATTGTGATAAATGAGGAAGATTAACTGCTATTTGTATTGTTGCATGAGGATATAAGGAAGCACAGGATGATGCATAATCCTAATAGTGATATTCAAAAGGCAGTGACCTGTGTAAGGACGTGCAGTTGTGTGTCCAGCTGGGTGGCTTCTCAAAGAATCAGACTTAAAGTACATTGCATAACTGTGATTTACCATCTTGTATTACAGCCACTATAGGATTTCTTCTCAAAATACTTAAATACTAGTATAGAGAATAAAGAATGATAGTATGTGAAACAATAAATAGCATGATTATTGGAGTGCAAAATTTAAGGTTTAAAATTTAAAAAATTGTTGTAGGTACATATGATTCTTGCATAATTAGGTGCCACTATATTATATAGTGCAAAATTATTTTGCTAGTTGATATTCAAAATCACAATATTATTGATTGAAGCGGAGTTAATCTCATCCCTCTAACGAAGAAGTCTATATTTTTATATCCACTCAGCTTTTCCAGACTGATACACTGTGTATTATGCTATACTGTGTTTAGATCTTTAAAAGATGTTGTTGAAACTTTCTTCTGATCCTCAGTTTATCCCTGGGAATGATTTGTATATTCCTCTCTGGTTTGTTCAAGATGGAGCGCTCCTTATAGCTGTATGCAGAGGAAAAGTTAGTGAAGGCTTGGATTTCTGTGATGAGAATGCCCGTGCAGTTATAACCATAGGGATTCCGTTTCCAAATGTGAAAGATCTTCAGGTAGGTTATCAACACCTATTTGAAAGAGTTGTACTTTATTTCTATGTCATGCTTAAAACACCAAATACACACAAATATTATTTCTAAATGTTTATCCTTGGACTCCCCGCAGTCCTGTTTGAATTCTTTGAGTTTCCTTCTACACAGGTAAGAGGAGGAAGACTGTAGCATGTCTTGTGGCCTCATTTCTGTCATTCTAAATAAATGTATATCATGCTAGATGTATTTGTCTGGCATTGCTAGTGAAGGCTATTGCATTGTTAAAGTGCTCATTAACTTCATACTCTGCCCAGCAATAGCACGTGTCTCCATCTTCACTTTCCTGTTTTCATAAACCAAAGCTTATGTCATTTGTACAGGAATTAAGTTGCTTCCTGACTTACTGTGGTGAGGTATTTGGTTGAGAAGGCCTAGGATAAACATTAGGAAAATACTCTTCTAAATAAGTTATTCAGATTGATCAAAAAAAACTATTTCAGAAAATAGATGGAAAGATAAAAGATAGTTATAGTGTAAAATAGTAATACAATGAAGGAATGTATTTCACACACTGGATCATGGACTGTAGTATGTCACAAGAAACAAAGTGAAGTATCAGAGAATAAATAAATACCAGGAACAGCTGGATTCTGGTTATTAGTAATGCCAAATCAAACAAGAAAAATCCTAGATTTGCACTTGAAAACCCAAACAGTCTGAGCTTTGGTTTTAGAGATGTGTTCTGAGCTTAAGTGAATAACTAAAGACCTCTTTGTTGCCTGCAGTGTGTGTCTAATTACAACCTTGCTGGAAAAAACCCACATCCTATAAGGACTAGTAGGTTATATTCATGGTGGCTGCATAGTGCAATGTTCTTTCAATTCTTGCATAACTTTCTGGAAGCACTTATTCAGCCACAACAATTTTTGTCTTACCTAAATATATCACACTGTACTTTAGTACTAAAAGCTTTACATTCAAAGAATAATTAGCACTCTTTCTGGAGTTAGAGATGCTTTGGTTTAGAACCATATGCTGATATGATATTTTGGAAATACTTGGTCTGTAGTATGGCAGGAACTCTTACAATTTACTCCAAATGATTTCCAGGAAGTTAGTATTTTTGTGTTCTAAATGGCACAAAATTGAATTGAAAAGAATGTGTCAAGGGTGAGTTATGTTCATAGTGGATTATGTTCCTCAAGATTAAAATAGTGTATTTGATTTTACCTTGAGTTCAACCAAGGATGTAATCTAATAGACTCGCAGGCAGCACATCCCATTACTGATAACTGAATTCCAAAAAATCAGTGTTGTGTTGAACTTTTTTTTTTTTTAATTAGACTTAAGAAAACCTCTAAATTTTTAAGTAGGGATAGAAACAGTAGCTGCCAAATTGCAAGCAGCTAAAGGTTTGAGTGTATATATTTAGATATGGTAATGCACAAAGCACTGCAGTGATCAATTCTAGATGAGAGAAGGGCGCGCACCAGTCTCTTAGCATCAGATCTGAGGAGCTGTCTGGTGCATGACAGTGCTCTTACAATAATGCTGGGGAAAACTGTTGAATCCTCAAGAACCTGGAGCAAAGTGATATCCAGCTAGCAGCACTTCCTTTTAAATTAAATGATGTTTTGTTTTGTCCAAGGCTTTAGGTTTATCAGATATCACAAAAAGTTCTGGATTAATGCAAATTTCTTTTACCAGTTGAGTTCAGTTGTGTGAAGAAGGACAGGGTGATTGTTTTTATTACCTCAGTCCCCCTAGACCAACAGACCTTACCCGAACATTAAAAAGGAAAGCAAAGTTTTTTTCCTGTACACTTTATTATAATTCTTCTAATTGCTTTGGAGTTACCTTCAGTGAGTAACACTTCATAGAACTGAAGGATTATTAATTTGTCAATAAGGAAAAAAAAAATAGTGCATGAAACTTGTAGAGTTTGGAAGGGATGCTATAAACCACGCTGTTACATAGCAGATAGAATTAGTATTATCTGAAATGAAAAGATATTCTTTATTAATTGTAGATGATTGGTTGTCTGTAGTTAAGCTTTAACCTGCTGTCCTAGCCAGTTGGAGTTTGGCTGCCTGTATTACTATTTCATTAGCAGTTGAATCCAAAAGTCACAAGCCCAGTTGCCAGGGGATGAAATTATACTTGTGCCTATGATGCAACTTCATCTTCTAACCGTACTTCTATAATCAGATCTAAATCCTTTGGAACTGAGGTGGGAATAGAGTTGGGTTTTAAAGTGAAAGCTGATGTTCGAATACTTGCATTACACAGGTACATCTGTTGCTTTTACATAGCAATAGGTGCTTAGTAGATATATTGAATGAAGAAACTGATAAGATGATGAATAATGACATCCCTTTAAAAATAGAAAATGCAAGTGATTAACAATTCCCTTGGAATATCCACGAATGATACACTTCTTAGTGATTTAAACCAATCCAGAAGTGCTCCGCTTCTACATGAAAATACAGTTGCATGTCTGCTTTTTGGGTTAATAAAAGTCCTGTTAAGGCTCAATTCTATAACCCCTTACTCCTGCACATGGCTTTTACTTGTGTGAGTAATCCCTTTAATACTTCTAGGACTCTGGACAATCATAAGGGTTTGTAGAATCGTACCTTTGGAGACCAATATTTTATGTTGGCAGTTTGATGTTGGCTCATCTCCACTAATATTACTTGTCTATGATCAACCTGCTTTCTAAATATATTTTATGATTTGTAACTTGATGCTAATACCAGTGAACTGTAATATTAGAGAACATAAATAATGTGACAGAAAAAGATGTGTAATCCTATATACACGTTACCTGATGCTAACATACTATTCATTAACTTTAGTTATATATTTTGAACTGTAGCATTTTGGATCCAGCCATCAGTCTCTACTTGGGCAAGAAACTCATTGTCAAGTGTGATGTATAATGTCCAATTTTATTTTCTCTGTATGTTTGTGTTGAATATATATGCCACAACTTCTGGTATTAAATGCCAAGCATTTGGTCTCCTTAAGTAACTGTATACTTTTATAAGTTACATTATTTTGTGTAGACCCTTTAAAGAGTATCACTGAACTTCTTTTCCAATTGCCTGACTTAAAAATTTTAGGCACATCGTATCTTATGTTCACTCATTTTCACAAAGAGAAGAGTCTAAAGCACTTTGTCAGCATTAGGAAGAAAGAAATGATTAAGGATCAGAAGTGTGCTTGATAATAAACAATACTGAAAGAGAGGCCAAAACCCTAATTCTATGTTTTTTTTAAAAAAAAACAGTTTCATATTGCTGAAGAATCAGGTTGCTAAAGCAAAATATATAAAAGAAATGTTAAAGTATTGCTTAAAGCTATGGTACTCTCAATGGTAGGGTTTGGCTCTAGTGGAGCAGGAAAATTTATTTCTGAGCCAAAAATGACTACTTTGGCTGTGACCAGGATTTCCTCTGCCCACCTCTGGGACCTGAAACTGGAGGTAGGAAAATCTGATTTTGGAGCCAAGTGTGACTTGTTTAGTTCAAGTCATAATTTACTGTTCTTACCTTGGGGACTTGAAAATAAAGAAACTCGCTATGAAATGTTGATAATGGGCAACTCTGAAGTGCAAGCATTAAGCTAACTTTCCCAGGGAGCATTTCTTCACTTCCACCTTTCCAGATGCTTTTGATCCTAGTACAGTAGAGTGTACTTAATCATCTAACAGCTAAGAGAACTTTACCAAAATAGAGAGGAAAATGCAGTCAAACCTTTTTACATCAATAGATGTGCAAGGAAAATAAACTTGATCAAGCTGGGATTTCTGTGCAGTGACATTACCCAAGAGCTGTAGCTGACTTTGCCGTTAACGAGAAGTATTTCCCATGGCTGCTACAGGGTGAATATCAACTGCGATGGCAAATAGGTTCTTTATTGTTTCCAGCAACATAATTTGGGAAACACGATGGAACACATCATTTCAATTACAGTTTTCTGGATTATATGTAATTTAATGATACAAAGAGTTTGCAACTCTCGGGCTGAAGTTTCCTTCTCCTTTTCTCAACAAATTGAGATATTTGTATCACTTCAGAGTAATGGTGTTTTTCTGAATATTTAAGTTAATTTTTAGTCCTTGTGACAATTTTTAAGCCTATGTGCTTTTTCTTCATCGAAAGGAGAAAGAATCTTGTTGTAGATAAGTTGAAATAATTCATTTCTTGCATACTATATTCTAGGCAAAGAAAAATTTCTGGGATAACAATTGTTATTTTAGATGCTTAACCTGAGTTGAGAAACATACCATGCACTGTATGAAAAAAAAAATTTTGCTTCTTATTCAAAATAAAGTATTGTTTTAAAATATGGACAAACTGGTACAGAAAACCACATTTTATATGATTTTTGGTGTGGTTATCTTTAGTAGAATTTTTTAGAGATGTAAGACTGACTGTTCTGTTGTTGATATGATTGTTCTAAGCAGACTGAATGTTTCTAAGCAACTTTGCCACAACTTTCCCGTCAAATCTGACATTCACTTTAAAAGCCTTGAGAGTCAGTGTGTTCTTTCATTTTCAATATGATCTAAATGTTTGTAAAAAAAATTATAATCTTTTTCTGTTTGTCTGTGTTATTGGCTGTCTAAACATGGGCCACTTTTACTTTCTTCTTCATTCTATTACTGGGGAAAAAAAAAAATCATAGGATCATGGGATGGTTTGGGTTGGAAGGGACCTTAAAGCTCATCCAGTTCCAACCCCCCTGCCAGCAGCAGGGACACCTTCCACTAGACCAGGCTGCTCAAAGCCAGTAAAGTGGGGAGCAGAAAAAGATCTATGGAACTTTCATGAGAAAGCCAAACATCATGGTATATTATTTATTGAATGTTCTCTGAGAAGGAAAATACTGAACAGGGTAAAAGTGCATTGTGTGTATGTGCTTGTATATATGCACATACACACACACACTTTTTTCCATGCCTCACTTTATATTCAATTTTATTTTATATTTTAATTGCAAAGCAGCTTTTTGAAACCGTTGGGTTAAGGATATAAATAAGACATATACTTACATCACTGAAATGCACAATGTTACGCAGCAAGCCTCTAGATGTTAAATAACAATTATTGAGACAGTATATTTCTAAATTTTGGAAAAGAGCATGATTTCAGATTATTCAGCCTGTGTTCTTGTCATCTTGCAGCAGTACACTGTAAATCATTGCAGTCTGCTGTGATGCTGCTTACTAAGGAGTAATGCAATGTGCAGAATCACGTTGTAACAAGACAACTGGCTATTGCAGATCTCCATTGCTTTTTTTTTTCCCCTTCTCCCCAAAGGAAGATGTCAGGAGGGATAGCTACCTGTGTTACAAAAAAAACAAGCAATGGATTAAATATATGGTAGTGTGGTAATTTCTTACATCAGTAAGTGGGAAGCCTTTCACTACCCACTATCCAGAAACAAGAATGGTTGTGAAAAGTCAAAGCCATCCACATTCTTCTTACATCCCTTAGAGATTGTGTTAAGGAAAAAAAAAAATTCATGACAGAGACTTAATTTGTGGGAGTAGCTGTCAAATCCTATGGAATATGGCATTCCTCTAGCTAAGAAAAAGGTAACATTTAAGTTCAATTTAACATGTAAGACTAGCGGATGGCATTTCTCTGCTGCTGGTGCAGGGCTAATGTCAATATGTTGGCACGGATCACAGAAGTCATCCCTGAATATATCTGGAAGTTAAGCCTTTGGATAAATAATACAGCAAATCAAAACTTTTCCTTTCCATTTAATAGTTTACTTTTGTGATCCATAAAAAATTCCAAAGTGATTTTTTTTTTTTTTTGCTTGTGTTTATCTTGTCCTTAGCAGGTAGTGTTGACCTTTAAGTTTTTACTTACTGTCAAAGTATGTTGAAAGCTTTAAAAGTGAAGCTATCACCTTGGGGATTTGTAAGGATGACTGACACTTACTACTTCACCTTAGACGCAGTGGCGCTGAGCGTGTGCAGCAGTGTTGGACCTCAAGGGAAGCTGTTTGATTTTTTTTTTTATTATTTTTATTATTTTTTTTTCTTTAACTTCTGCTTCGCTGGAAATGGATTGAATTTTCTCTTCAGAGGAGAGTTTTGGTTGCATTAGATTTTAATCAAGTCACTTGTTCACAGTCCCTCAAAGCCTACAGGACTGAGATGAGTAGATGGGCCTGGGGTGAATGTGCTACAAGATTTGTCAAACAGTAAAACTTGCCGATCTCTCAGATGCCACATGGTGTAGCTGACAATACGAAAAGTGTTCAGTGGTTACGACATTACATAAGCCTCCCATCTCTCTAACACTGGGATTAAGAGTGAGAATACTGGGAAAGCATTTAGTCATAAAATACCATGTGAATTCAGAATGAGAGAAGTCCAGCCTTATATAAAGTGGCAGTACTGGTTTTTTTTCCCCAAAGGTAGTATTGGCCAGTTAAGAGACTCCAATAGACAGCAGTTTGCTGTTGGGTTGTTTGACTTTTCTTTTTGAAGTCATATTTAAGTTTGTGGGCTATGGGGAAACAAGCTAGTAATGTTTTTCTGTATATAGTTTCTTTCTCGTCACCTTCATTTTTATATTTTTTTTTTTTCCAGTTTCAGTAAGTTGTCCTAGTTTTGATTATATCTTCATTCAGGCACCAGATGTTTGGATCTCACAGATGCCCAGTATCTTTTCAAGTGTGCTGTTTGGGTGCAACAGTCTGCAAGATACAGCTAATCTGAGATCTAGATCTGCAGAGATGTAACGTCCTTATTTTAATCAGTATTATCCAAGGAGGGCAAATTTTTAAGCACGCATAGAAATTTTCAGACAGAAAAGGTCACCTGACTTAAGCTTACGTGGCTTTGATGCAGGAACTATTGATTTGAGTTGCTAGCCTCTGTAAGGGACAGTGAGTGCAGAGTTCAGACTGACTCGGTGGTTCCTTGGCTAAAGACTCTTGTAGGATGGAGCTGTGTAACAAAGCTTCTTCAAGATAATTGAGCAGTGCACAGTATTGATCGTGTCACTAGCTGATAATGTCTTATTCACAATATACATGGTATTGCTGTGCTCATGGTTTGGGGGTTTTGTTGT
This sequence comes from Antrostomus carolinensis, assembly GCF_000700745.2. Classification (NCBI taxonomy): domain Eukaryota; kingdom Metazoa; phylum Chordata; class Aves; order Caprimulgiformes; family Caprimulgidae; genus Antrostomus; species Antrostomus carolinensis. The sequence goes on along the minus strand of NW_010336369.1, from coordinate 71,844 downwards.
TTTTTTAAAGAAATAAAGTATTTATGTGTGAAAGCAGAAGCGAGTGTTATGTTTTGGTGACCATCTTCAGGTATATGAGATGGCTAGAGTGGCCTTAAGTTATTGTCATATACAGAATCTCATTTGATAAATTAGAGGTAATAAGAATTAGCTTATTTCATACTCTTAAATATATATTAACACTGCACTTGGAATACTTGGAGCATTTAAAGATAACGTCCTGCCATAGTATCTTTTTCCTGTGTGCTAATGAATTGAAACACTGTGTTTAGGTACAGCTTTAGTGGATCTGCTGAGGAGTGAGGATGTTTGAAGCACATTCTGTGACTCACCCAGGTCTTTACACGTGCATTATTTAGTCTTAAATCTCACAGACGTTGTTAGTGCTTTTGAAGTGAGGAGGGAAAAGTTAAATGCTGCACTGTTTAATGCTACTTCCATTTAAGGGTTTTCAGATGTAAAAGAAAAGAAATGGGTTTTCATGTCCTTTACTTTCCTGCACTTACAAACTTTTATGATTACTTGGCATTCGTCAGGAGGAAAGTAGATGGCAAGTATGTTCTTGAAGAATTCTAATTATTGCTATTTCAGGTGGAAGAGAGACTCTAACTGGACACAGGAGATTTTTAGGATGGTAGATTTGCTTAAAAACCATTTTTATGTCTTTTTGCAGTGGAAGCAGGGAATGACCACCTGGTACTTTTTGCTTGTTTGTTTTTAGGAGGTGGGGAATTAGCAGATGTTAAACGTGAACGTGTCTTTTAGATTTTTTTGGATGATATGAGCAATGGTCTTTGTTTTCATTACTATTTTTCCTCTCATAAAACCAGAGAAACAAGTCAGCAGAATGCCCAAAACCATTTATATCCATTTTCTGATTTTTATTTCCATGGAGGATAGATGGAGGAGGGTGTTGAGGAGTGAAGGACATGAATTTATACATGTGTATACATGTACCTACCTACACGTGTGCATTTATTGACACAGTTCCAAGCTTATTTGTCTTTTTCCTTTAATTAGTTGTCTTTTTTCTTTAACCTGGGCTGTCACAACACTGCTAAGTGCTGATGTAAAGAGAAATGCAGGTTTAGATGAGCCCTCTGTTTAACTGCTCACAATAGCGCTATTGTATTCATGAATTTGTCTTGTCTTTAGACTTCTGGGTAATCTGGTTTGTAATCCCACAGGTTACAAACTGGAGATCATTTTTAATCTACCAGAGAAAAGAGGAGGCAGTTGAAGATGTTTGTGAAGTGATGTCTTGTCAAGAAAAAGACCTGGCTTGTTAGCTATTAGTAACAGCTTAGGATTTTTTGGTTTGTTTTTAGAAAGCAAAGTACAGCACTACATTTGGTTCAGTAATGCATCTAAAAAAAATCTCAGAACTTTACCAGATGAAGTAAAACCAAACACAGTTTATTTTGCTGATTTAAATAGCCCAAAATAAAAAATTGCATACTGTGGCTTAGCACATTCAGCCTTCATATCGTGGTACTGGCACTGATAAATAGATTTACAGTATTCAGATTAGGACTGGTAAATGCCCCAAATGCACCTTCTCCAGTCCTGCTAGGCTTTGCTGTTAGCTCTGTAGGTCTAAGGTTCTTTGGCTGAGATAAAGTGATTCTGGATGAGTGTCTGCTGCACCATCTGTTTGCTTTTACTGAAGTGAAATTTTAAAACAGTAATTAATTGTGTAGTTTTATTCTTTGTAGGTTGAATGCTTTCTCCTTAAAACTTCTTAACAGGTGAATTAGCATGTAGGATGCTGGGCAGACCTTTAGCTGAAGATATCTGAAATGTACTGAAATGGTGTTTCACATTTCCTTATCTCAGCTGTAATTATGACTGCAAAACAAGAAGCTTTATATTTACAGAATGGAAAGAACTCAATTTAAAGGAGAAAATGGTGATTTTATTTTATTTCCCAACCATTGATTTTTGTGTAGAAACAAATAGTTCATAATAGTTTGACATTTATATACCTCATTGTTAAATATAGCCATGTTTCTGTTAATTTTGAATAAATCTGGTTTGAATAAGCCTGGTGTGTTGCTTAAGAGTCATGCTGCAGGCTTCTGTATCTGAATTTGCAGGTTCTTTTGGAGCTCAAAAACAAGCTCTAGTTCTTGAGCTAGTCTCTGAGCTTTGTGCCATAAGCTAATTGATATAGTCCATGGTCATCACAGTATAAATCCACTTTATGTTCTTATATATCACTTGAGTCCTGAATACGTCTGAGTTTCTTAAGGAGAAACTATGCTACCACAGGTAACTTTTTTCTGTGGTTTATCGAACGCTTAAAACCTAATGATTGTTGTTTAATGTTGTTATCGTCAAAGAAAAACTTGTATTGCTAATTTTCATTGAAAAATATGCTTGAAAATTCCTTTGAATTGCAGCAGAAACTGACTCAAAATATTTTTCCAAGTCATAAATTAATTTTTTTTTCATGGCACTCACTTTTTGTTGCTATTTCTCAGTTAATATTTCATAGTGAAAGATGTTGAACCAATTAAGCATTAAAAGAACAAGCGGTTAGCAGGTATAATGTCGTTAGACTTCGGTTAATGTGAATGTGCCCATGACCTCCCAGATAGATCAAAGACTAATCTGTCTGACAGCTACAAGATGGCAGAGCTTGCCACCGGCCTTCTGCTGCTGCTTGCTGAAGCCATTTGCCTGTAAAGCATGCCTGATAGCTAAGAGTATATTTTTAAGGATGAACAGGTAAAAGTAAAAGGCTGTCTTTTGACATTTTAACTAATCCCTTCTAGCCTGTGGTTTACTGCACATTTAGGATATTTGCTAGCAGGAGAGACTGGCTTTTTCACATATGGAACATGTCATTTTGAATTGGGCGTTGATTTGATGCTTGATAATGTAAGAGTTATACAATGAAATAGATTCTCATTGCATTAAAATGACATGCCCTGGCCTTTTACCTTTCCTAAGCTTATAATGAAAACTGAACTCTCAGCGATGTGAGTTGTCATCTCATGCTGAGACATGATCATTTAAGTGAGAAAACAAAATGTTTATTTTCTGTTAACCCTTTTTTAATTGAGAGAGAAAATATAGGTTTTAAAGATACACTACATGTTCAGACCAAGAGCACGTTCTCTGATTTATATGTAATTTCAGAAATGAAATGTTGTTATTGATGTGCCATACAAGCAGTATGTATTTGCATAATGCTAACATGTATTAGAAGAATGTGTAAGGAATGTATTTTATTTACAGGGTAATGCAGATGGTCTGACTGGTTTGCGTTCTCCTGTTACTTCAGTGTTTTTACGCACATAACTTTAAAATGTTGTTTGTCAGTGTAAGACAGGTGACTAGTTACTCTAATACTGTTTTGAAAGGTCTGCTAGCCAAGTAGGAAACTGTTGTAAAGCTACATTTGTTACAATTGGGCAAAACCTTCCTGAAAACAACAAATTCTTCAAAAGAAGAAGTTGTTAGAAAACTTACCAGGACTAGAAGATAAATGTGAAGTATGTACAGGAGTATATTGTTGTTATGCTTTAAAGACTTCAATGAAATTTTCCAAGGTCATACCTCATTTCAAATGGTGAGGAGGACCCTTTTGTTACTCCAGGTAGTATTTCCTTTCCTAGAAATGCACAGATATGCTTAAGTTCCTTTTTAAATAATGGTTTTAATGTTCATAAAATGTTCAGAAGAAATCATCTTCTGTTTTGAAAATGACAAAGGAAACCTCACATGCCAGTCAATAAATTCTGAGTGACTGGAACAAATATTAAATCTGTGAAATCAAACTGAATTTACTTGCTGGCTGTAAAGATTGAATTTGTAAATTTGACAGGCAATTTAAAGGGCATAAGTACATAAAATAAAAATTCTTATCTAAATGCAACTTGAAAGTTACCTGTCAGAAGAGGTTAGAAGTCTACTGTTTTCTCTCCTGAAGCGTGTCCTTTCACTTGTCAGTTTAGAAAGGTTAATACTCTGCAAAAGAGCAATGGAAAGACCCTTTTTGGTGTAGTTTTATGTTTGTTTACTTTAAAAATATGAAATTCAGTCCCCTCCTTGCAATAATAATAAATTCTTTTGATATATGTTGGAACTGTGTATAATGTCCAAGTACAAATTCTTGTTCAAATCCAGATCAAGCATTATTTGTGTAGTTATCCGTATGATCAGAAGAGGGGAAGCAGGGGATTTCTTTTGCAATTGATATCAGCTCTGCTTTTGAAGCTGCTGGGGGAGCATTATTTAAAAAGGGGAGCCCATGGGCCTGCAAACCTCAGCTGCCACCTTTGCTTTACACTTAGCCAGTGAGAAGATTGTTTCCAAACCGCAGGAGATGATGCCAAGCTACAAATTAGAGTTGGTGTTGCTGACTTCTGGTGCTTTGGCGTGGCCCCTCTGTCTCTCAAGTACTTTCTTAGCTTCTGTAGAAGGAGGAGCTTTGTTTGCTTAACCCTCACTTGAGAAAAGTGAGGTCCCAGCAATAGATAAGGAGTTGGGGTTTGTGATAAAGGAAAGGCTAAAGATCTCCATTGTATCCTTTACTTCCAGATGAGCAAATAAAACTGCAGTCTAGTTAGTCCATTTACTTGTATCTGGGGTTTTTTTCCTGTGTGAAGAGCTTATCCTTCCTTCTCTTGCTAGCACAGGGATTTGGACAAGTGTGTGGCTGTTGTGTTATTACATATAACTTACTGGCATAGATCACATCTTAAGAATAACTTGAGAAGGGTAAAAGCCACAATTGGTTAGTAAGCAAAATGCAAAGTTGAAACACTGATGCACCCTTTTCATATTCACATATTTAATCAATGTTTGCTTGTTTTCTACTGTTAGAATATTTCCTTTGCAACATATGTTATATTATTTCTTTCTTAGGTTGAATTAAAGAGGAAATACAATGACCAGCACAAAAATACAAGAGGCCTTTTACCAGGGAGTCAGTGGTATGAAATTCAAGCTTACAGGGCTCTGAACCAAGCCCTGGGAAGGTGAGATAAACTGAACATAATTAAAAATATATATATTTATAGAACTTTATTTTTTTTTTTGTGACATCTTTTAACAATGAGGAATTAATCCTTACACAAAGGGGATAAATCAGGCCAAAAAACTTATATTGCAGAAATCAGGTCTTCAGCTGTTCTGTACTGGCAACTGTCTGGTTTTCAGTCTGGTGTGCAGTTGAGCATTGTTATAATTTAGAGTTTTTGTTTTGTGTTCAGAATCTACTTTAGTTTGGTTGCAGGTTTTATTCCTTGTAGTCCAGATACAGAAAAAGGAAAACATTTGTAGAGACAAATAGTTCTTGAGCTTATAAATGAAATGAAAATTCTTAGGTCTTTTCAAATGTACTAATGGCTCATACTCCTGGTGGGCTCAGAGCAGATGTTTGATGTTTAGGCTACAAGTATTTTTGAAAGGGAGAAATAGCAGGATTTTTTTTCTCAGACCTTTGCAAAAGGTCAATTCAATTATCATGCTCACTGATCTCTTTCCAGATTTAGAAGAAGTGGTATAGCTTACTTTCTCAAATGAAAAAAATCCCCCAAATTTTATTAACAGGATAGAATTAATTCATCCTTCTCCAACAAAATTTATCATACACATAGAGATAGCTACCTGTCATAGATACCATACATCTGTCATAGAGGTACAGACACAGATCTGTAGATAAGAAGAGAAATATCAGCTGGAAGACTCTTGTTATTTGAATTAGACCCAATACAAATGTGATTATGTAAATGAAGATGTAGAAACAAAATGGAGAGAAAATAGGCTACGTAGTAAAATTTCCTTGTAAATTCTTGTTACAGGTCTGATTTCTTAGATTCCTTTTTGGAGAGTAAAAGGATTAGTTAAAATTTGTTAAGAAAAATCTAAGAAAGTGGTGGAATGCTAATAGTAAGAAATCAATCTGAAGTTTTGTCACTGTGAAATAAGTTTAAATGTAAATCTAATTTTAGTGATAATTGCTCATTGTATAATTTATCATTTAAATTATTCTAGTCTAAATTTAAGTGGAGAAAATAGACTTCCATTCTGACATAAATGTATAAATTGTGTATAATAGCATTAGACTAAGTTCTTACTAAACTGAGATTTGGTGAAGGATGACAGCATGTGATGACTTTATAAAACCAGAACAATCTACTAAGCTAATACTGAGTTACATGGTAGGTAGGAAAGCTGCTTCCTACAAAGGTGCCTGCAGGGATCGAAGTGAGCAGAAGCACTCTAGTCTTCAATCTGGCACTTTTCTCTCAATTTTGTGCTGTTACATTGTATGAAGTAACTCAAGTCCATGAAATGAAATAGCAGCCTTTGGGAATATAACAGATGGTGTGTACGGCCAGGTGACAATCCTGCTCCGAGTTCCTTGCAGTGCTACTTTTTCTAAAGGTGTAGGGTATGTTTCCAGTGGGCTTAATTCATTTACGCTGTGACTTAAAAAAACATTTATTAAAGCAGTGAAAAAAATCAGAAGCTGGAAGAAATCTGTTTCTGAAAGATGTTTTGGTAGCATTTCTTATCATGGAGAGACTTAAAATCTAAATAAATAATATCCCCACAGTTTTTTGCTATATGCACTCTTAATTATATGTACACTCTTTTTTTTTGTTGCTCACTTGTAGGTGTATAAGACATAGGAATGACTGGGGTGCTCTTATTTTAGTTGATGACCGCTTCCGGAATAACCCTAATAAGTACATAACTGGTAAGCTGTAAAAATCTTTCTAGGAGAGTCTCTAATATTAACAAAGAGTGAAAAAACAGGTTTTTTAGAAATATTGTTATTTAAATACAGATGAGTAGGAAAAGTCATAATGAAATACACCCATTGAACTCCAATTGTGCAGTTGAAACTGAAAACTCTAAGCCTGTACCCTGGTGTATTACTAGTTCATTGAAGACACTGAAACACTCTGATACCCGTGTTCAGTCAGTTTAATTTCTTTTGAAATGAAACAGGTCATGCACACTATCTTAATAAATAAATAAACATTTAAAATTAAGAAAGAATCATAGAATGTTGTGAGTTGGAAGGGACCCAGAAGGATCAGCGAGTTGGGTATGCATTATACACCTTTGTTCCTGCTCTGTTTAGAAGTGATGGGCAAAAAGATGAGGTAAGCAGATAATGCTGCAGTCTAGTCAGCAGGTGGAGCTCAGCTGCTGTAGGAAAAGTCAAACCGTTTTCTGACATGTCTGTTTGGACTAAAAATACATCTAAATCATCTCAGTAAACAGAATACATATAGTAATGCAAATAATCTGTATGTTCAGGATTTGGTAAATTTAGTACTTTTTCTAAAAAAAAATTCACAGAAGAATAAAGTTCTCAGTTGAGTTGTGGTGGTTTTTTAAATTTATATTAAAAGAATATTTAAATGGGTTTAAAAACACTTTTTAAAAATTAAGAAAGTTAGGTTTTACTTTACTCTAGTGTGTTCCAACATCACCTAAAAGCTGTTGTGCTCAAGACATCTGGTATTTCAGAATTTTAAAAATTATTGCTCTATAGGAGCATATTGCATTATATTTTAGCTATTGGGCAGTTGTAATTCTTTCTGAATATCTGAGTTACTGTTACTTAATCTGAATTAAAGTTGCAAAAGCTTCATTTTATTCTAATTTTTGTCAGACCCTCTCAGAATGAAAACACACTTTTTTTTGTGGTAACACATTTTTTTTTTTCCCTTAGGATTATCTAAATGGATTCGTCAACAAATCCAGCACCATGAAAATTTTGGTAGCGCACTTGAATCCTTGCAAGCATTTGCTAGAAGAAACCAAAAAGGGATTGATTGTTCACCAGAGTGCAGCACTGAATCTCTCCATGTACCTTCAAATTCAAAAGACCTGTCACAAGCCTCTCAAGGGGAGGCAACTCTTCATCTGTCACCAGATGTTGCTGCTAAAAGTGAGGAGCAAAATTTGGTTTCAGAAATTAACTTTACTACAACCATCAGCTTGACTGGCAATCCTACAGCATCAAATCAGCCAAGTAACACCACAGCAACAATTAAACAAAGTATGTTCATTTCCTGTGGGAAAAACTTCATGAACAATTTTAAATGTGAGGTTGCTTCTTTTCGGGAAGAAACAAATGGTTTTTAAAATTGCAGAAGTGCTATGGTGCAAAATGATATTTATTCTCAAAGGTGTATGAGCTGTGCTCAGCAGATTGTAATCAGTTGTCATTCCAGCTGGTTGTCTTAAAACAATTGATAATGTTTGATAAATTTATAGTAGAAACTAAAATATTTTCCCTTATGTTTCTTTTTCCATTGGAAACTATAAAGATAATTTAAAATATATTTGAAACACATGAAGATTAGTATTATCGCAAGATGATGCCTTGGTTCAAGCTACATCTGTTATTTAGATATTGTTGTGAGACACCTTTCATATAATCTCTTCTGGCAGCAGCTTTACAAGTAAATATCCATGTCTAAATTAAGATTATTACTTCATTTTAGGCAAGAAGAATGTAAATAACATAAGAGCCAATAATTAAAAAAAAATGCAAATTTTAAATCCAGTCATACTTTACTGTAACTTCACATGTGCCATTTAATTTATTGATTTAATTAAGACAATTAATGTGCAAAGATAGTTGTAACATGTGGGCTTTTGTTTGTATTGGATCTTAATGAGTATTATAAAATAACTGTAAATCTAATAAAACAGTGGTAATTTTGATGTGCTAAACATGCTGTAAATCAGCAGGGGGAAGGCATATACAATTAATTAATGTTTTGTGATCTTTCACAGGTGGCCAGAAAGTTGATGTAAAGGGTCATTCTCACCATGTATCACAAAGAAGAAAACATATGGACTCCACACCCAAACTGCCAGTGACTAAAATAGAGAGAGAAGAAAAGAATGGTTGGACTAATTCTGATATTAAGAAAGAACATTGCTGCATTAAACCACTGACTTCAACACCTTTGCCTGTGGCCAAGAACTGCATGTCCACAGCCAGTAGCAAACAAAAGAACATGAATAGGACTAACGAACTTATTGATAGTGTAAATCAATGCCAGACATCATTAATTTCAGAACATAAACCAGGCGTACCAGAATCGTGTTTAGAAATGACTAATTTTTCAGTTAAAAATACTGAGGCTCCAGTTGCTGAAGGGCGTCCTGATGAGCTCCGCCCTCAGGCTGAGCTTTTTTTTTCAGCAGGAGGGAAATCTGAATTTTCAATGTTCAATGTATCTGCAGAAGCTGAAGATGAGGATGAGAGTATCTACTTCACACCAGAACTCTATGATGATGTAGAATCAGAGGAGCAGAAAACCAGACCACTGGTTTCAGCCTGTGATACAAATGAGAATTGGATTGAATGTGGAAACTCCACAGTCACTGATGATCTTTTTGGAATCAACACCTCAGAAACACTAAGTGTGACTAAAAAAAAGATTGTTGATGATGGCAGAAGCACAAGCTTACATGGAATAATGCAAAATGAGGGGATTAAGAATAGTGCAGTTAATAATGTAGAGAAAAGTAGTGAAATAGAAGCAGAGCAGATAGCACCTCAAGAGATGGACACCAAAAAATGGAAAATCAGTCTTTCCAGATCACACAATAAAGGTGTGTCATCTTTTCTGTTGAACAATACTAGCACACAGCAGCAGCTTCTGTAGGAAACCATGAGCAGCTTTTATGACACAGCCTCACTATAAAAGCAGTGAGGGCTTTCTAGTTCTTATTTAATACATGCTGCTATCAGACTCAGTTTTTCATTATATTTTTGTGGTTTGCACTGTGAAAGTTATGCAATGTGCAGTTTTCTATGGATATAATTAAGATTCTTCATTGTGGCTCTGGCGAGATGACATGTGGAAATTCTATACAGAAGCCCAAGTAGCAGTTGACTTGTAATTATAGGCTGAGGAGGTTTGTCTATTACAGATTTAATTACTCCTCCATTAAATACTATCAAACAATAGAGGGTTTCTTAGTAAGCAAAACACCCATATTAATCAAATTATGTTTTTCGGCATTTGTAAGGGTTTTTTTATTATTAAATATGAGGAACAGCATCTTTGCAGATCAAGTAATATGACAGATTGAGCCTAGATACTGAAATAGGTGTCTTCTTCAGTACTTGGTTTCCCTCAAATTTCTTTTGTCAAAATATCTATCAGAAGCAGCGTAGTAGTAGTAGTAGTATAGTATCTTTTGAACACTTTGGTATTTGATGATGATGAGAGTCTTCTTCAGAGGTCTTTATTTGTTTTATATAAAAGTTGAGGTTTCTTTAAAATTTTCTTTTGTGGGAGGATCTAATTTCTTTTGGTCAGATTCTGTACGTATTCATACCAAAACATGTACTCATTTGTATGTCCTACAAACACATTTTCCATGCAATATATAACCATGTAAATTTGTATATAAAGATCTTTAAATCTTCCTCAGTCTGCTTTTTTGACGTATTTTAAACATTTATTTATTTTATTGCCATCAAAATAGCCAGGATTTTGCTATAATAAAACATAGTATTTCAAGAAAAGATTGTTCATTTCCATCATACATTATTATGAAGGTGCAGGCTTTTTACAGTCTTAAGATTGGTTCATAGGTTTTTTATATATTTTGATTGAGAGTAGAGAGGAAATTATTAACAGGTCATTTTCCATAGAAATTCATCTAAATAACATTCTGATGTCCACCTCTACAGAGCTGTGGAAGTGTTTCTATTGGTAGGATTTAAACTGCATCCTTTCTTTACACAATAAATGCATCTTTATAGAATTAGATGCTCTGTTGGCAAGAATGGATTTTAAATTTCTTTAACAAGCTTTATCTTGCTATAAGACATCTGGTGAAACTTTTTGTTATATTGATGCCACGTAAGGATCATGTTTTCTTGGTTTAGATTTCCTGGTATTCGCTTAATTGTTGGATGCTGATGGCTTTGAACTAGTTGATAGGGCAGAAGCTCTAATATTGACATCAATTTAAACATATGACACATCTAAAGATAAAAATACTTGATTTAGATTTAAGTAGTTGATTGAATGTCGGGATTTAGTAGGGCAGGCATGGTTCTGTTTGTAACTGCCTCTGGACTAGAACTGTCCCCTAACCCACAGCAAATGCTGAGGCAGCTGTGGCAGGTGGCTTTGCAGCTACACCCCCAAGAGTTGATCAGCTTGATCCTCATGAGTCTCTAATAACTCAGTTTTCTTAAAACAAGTCTTCTGTACCAAACCACTTTTTATGGTTTTGTACATCTAAATAAACAATAGAAATCACTTAAGCTTTGTGGCTTGTCTGCTCATCTCAGAGACCACTATCCCCTGTCTGTCTTTCAGAAGATTTGTCTGTCTTTAAATCCGTAACATTAAAAAAAAAAAAAAAAAGAAAATCCACCTTCCTTTCCTTATCTGGAGCAGATTGTCCCTTTCTTGACCTTGTGTTGCATCTTACTTTGATTAGAAATCCTTTAAGACGTGGCCTTCTTCATGACAGATAGTTTTCATTAGTTTAGAAGATCTACTTTTTATCTAAGAGTACTGCTTAACCATTATTTTTTAAAATATGTATTGAAATATCAGCATTAGGTTTGCTAGATACTAGATTTCTCTTGAAAAGTCTCTATCCACAAATTCACCAGACTCAAATCCTGACTGTAGCAGTGGTGCTTGGAACAACTGATGGATAATAATCCTTTGTATTACTGCTGGTTTTGGGGGGTAAGGGGTGGACAGTTTCTTTTGGTGTAAAAGCTGTATAAATTCAATCTTAATTTGTCTTTATATCTACCTAAGAATGGTATTTAATATGTTATTGATAAGAGTATTTTTTATTTCTATAGTTAATATATTTATGGTGATTCCCAATATGAAATTAAATACCCTGCTGCCCAGCCTGCAAATAGAAGGGAAGTGAAGTGAACGTACCAACTTTCCTGGAATTATTTGTTTGGACTTCCCAAATCTATAAAAGCTACATTATTGAAAAATCCTCTCTTACTTTGATATAATAGCTAGATATAATCTCTTATGTCTAAAATAATAACGAAACCTTTAATTTATTAAAGGTTTGAAAGTTCAGAGACAATGCAGACGAAGAAAAGCAACAGTTAGGCAAAGTGGCTCCACCTGTGAAAGAAAGGTACCATGTAGAGAGAATAAAGTACCTGTTTTAAGTGGCTACTGTTGAGTGTTGAGGTTCAAAGGAAATATGAACTATTTCTCATATAATCTCTTCAATGACATATAGATGAAATAGCATCTTCATGGTATGTATGGCTTGCTCTGGATCTTTACAATGTACAGACTCAACTAAATCTTCGATAGCCTGGAGTGTTACAGACCATAAAATACCTCATATTTTATATGGAAGCACTTCTATTTGTTAGGTCAAGCATTTTTAGCATGATGTATATTTGAATTATTAGCTAATGTAAATTATAAACATTGATTCAAATAGATTTCTTTGAGTATTTCAAGTAGTGTATTTCTCTGAAGCAGTTTCACTATATTTCTTTGTGTTTAAATGCTCCAATCCGCATAGCTGCATAGTTACTATATTGCAAATGAGTATTTACATGAATTTGTATATTGCCTTGTTAGAAGAAAACACACCACCAGCCTTGCAAGAAGGGACTTTATTGTATTGGCTGTGGAGCTGAAATACTGCCAAAAGCAGAGGGTAAGATCTATGTAGCTGGTCATTTGTTTCAGGTTGGGAATTAGAGGATTTTTAATCAATTTTTTTACTTCCACAGTTTTGGATACTGGAGGCATGTTTTAGAATAATTGGTTAAGTTCTCCATTGGATATGGTAAAGTAGATAAATGAGTTGTTAGTTTACTTTTTAGTCCTTGGTTGACCCATTGTATGAAATGTGGATTAGATGTTCTTGGAAATTGTCTCTACATTTTTGCGAGGCACTTTAATTTGGGAAAGTCTAAAAGCTGAAAATGGTCATAACAACTCTGCTACTTTAAAAAATGCATGAAATCTTCAGACTATTGGGCCACGTGTGGTAATGACCTAGTTACAAATCATCATATCTTTGCAATTTGGTATAGAATCTGTGAAATCCCTGAGTATTAATTGAAAGCATTCCAAATCATTGAGGGATTTTGATGCCTACAGTTACTGAGGTGTTCGTTGTCAGCAAGAAGTTTTATGCGGTTTAAACATAATCTCAGATGTCAGTTGATTGATGAAAGTTAAAAAATCTGCCCCATTTTGAAGAAAATGAAAAATAAATGACTTTATTCAAAGTGGATTCAAACTCACTGGTCAATTTGGGAGTAATAACAAGGGGAAAATTATCTGTTGAAAAGTAAATTTTGGACACGTTAGAAAATTTAAATAAGGCCTTCTTCCAAGGTCCATTTACATCAATAGAAGTCTTTTCATTGACTTCAGTGGATATTGGATCAGGGCCTAAATTACCATCTTGTAATGTGGAAAGTTTGCAGGATGTTTGAACAGTACTATATTCAAAACCATGGGTATAAGTCTTACACCCCACTTTTTAAATTATAGGAATTTTGAGAAAAGCTTGCTACAGTAATATTGAACTGAAAATAATCTGGAAACTCTTCAGAAACACTAATGTAAGAAGTAAAGTACCCATTAATAATTGTAATTGTGAACTAGATGCCACTTCAGAAAATGATAATATGATGTTGATCATCTCAGATGCTGCAAGTCTTAGTCATCTTAAAGAAACTCTAAAGGTGTATCAGATGCCAGTGAAAAGTGAAGGTAAATCTTACTGATTACTGATAAATACCACCTAACATTTATCAAGTCCTTTAGCCTTAAATTAAATACAACACAATTTCTTTCAGTTCCTGCAGATGCTTTTGATGTTAACAAGTTTTTATCTCTTGATCTATATGTGAAATCTCCCATGGAAAGGACCAGTATGAGTCTTTTTCCCCACTACTTCTTACTCTCCAGAATAGCACTGTACAGATTTTACAGATATTTTTAATGGAAAGCATTTTTAAGCCAAGAGAAACACATGAGCTTTCAAAAAGACTATAACCTGTGTTTTGTTAAATTGTTATATGGTGTGTTCAAAGCTGTACTAAAGCTTTTTTATAATGGTTCCCTTATTAGGAAATTTCCTCCTTGGAAGGGACATTGAATACAGTGTTACAAACCACACATTCTACCTGTTTTCTGTTAGCAGTTGGCTGAGTGTAGTTGCTGCAAACATTGTTATCTTGTCTGTGTCTATAAGGTCTTGGCATTGATTTTTACCCCCTTATTGATTAATAATTAATTTCCTTTTTTTTTTGTGATCTTCATCTCTTAGCATCTTGCTTCATTGCATCTTTGTTGAAGAGTGATTTTTGTTTCACAGTGTTTTGTTTATTGTCACAGTGTGGTGATTAGGTCTGCATTGTTCATTAACTTCCACACCTTTCCATTGCTCCTACTAAAGTTTCTGTACTTTGAAGGAAGTCTGATAGCCAACAGTTCTTTACTGGATATGAATTAAATGCTCTGGCCATTTGCTTTCTCCTTCAAGAGCATCCTTCCTTTTCATAGCTTGTTGAAAGGAACTTTTTGCTTAATTAGGGACATTTTTTTTCTTAAAATATCAAAGTTTTCAATGATACTGGTATTGTTGTGTCCTCTTGACAAGGATTATGACTCCTTAATCAGTATTCTGATCTAAAAGAAAAGATGAGGATAATGAGAACAGAATAATTTACATTTCTTACAACAAAATCCATGAATTGGAGGCATATACCCTGCAGGCCCAGTGGTTAAAGGAGGGCTCTGCAGAAGCAATGTATTTGATATGAAATGATTCCAGGTGTCAAACTGTGGAATGTGTAATCCTTTAGCAGCGTTCAGGTGGCAGAGATCAAAAGTAAAGTACTTCCTTTTGTTCATGTGTGGGCAATTCAGGTGTTAGGAGGCACAATGAATAATATGTGATTGTTGTCACCAGGACTCTATTTCAGAAGTTACCGAGTGCAGAGACAGTAACATTCTTTGCTGTGTTACTTGCTGGCAAAATAAGAACGTTATTTTGAAATGTGAAGTACGACTTGTGATCTTTTATCTGTTTTAAAATCTCTCTTGATGCCTATCTAAAGCACTTTTTCTTTCTTTTTGAAAGACTTGAATGCCAGTTTATCTTTAAATGCTCTTTGGAATGAGAAGGAATATTCTCTGACAAGTTACTTACAATGCAGGAGCTGTGTCATTCAGTCGATTGCCCCATGTCCTTTGATAGGAGCTGAGGTTACTAATTTCAATAATAAAGTACAGTCATGGGTAAGTCAAATCAGTTTATTTTGTATATTGAAACGATTACTGAATGATTCGTGTGGTAAATACTAAAATACTGTTTCTGTAAAAAGTACAACCAAATTTTTATTTTATCTAGATTATTATTATGATTAATTTCTCCCACAGAGACTGCAAATTATAATTAAGAGCTGAGTTCAGGTCACTTAATATATTTGTAATTGTCCATACTTAATTTGATGCAGTATCGATAGTATTATGTCTTATGAAAAGCGATAGGAGAACAGGCAGCAGATACCCAGGTCTTTCATGAAAGGAAAAGCAGAACAGAACAAATTTGCACAAGTGATACAGTCAGACTTGAATTTTCAGACATGTATTTTTATATTATTTGTGGCAATAACAAAAATGTTAATCAGACCCTGATGGATGAACACGGACAAGGTCTAAAGGAGTCAACAGGAAGGAGTTTTTTTGTAGGTATTGTCTTTCCAACAGTGTTAGCAAACTAAATTCTCAATAGAACTCTTTGAATTCCGGACAAGAAAGGTATGTGTGTATTTACTGCACTCTAAAAGACAGAGGGTGAGGTTCCATCCTGAATGAGCTATGCAGGTAACCTTAGGACACCTGTGTCTTTCCTGAATTTTCCTTCATTTATAGTGTGATAATAAATATTGAATTTAATCAGAGATTTTTGAGACTAAAACTTCCATCAAAAATTGAATACAGTCCTTACGTGTTGACCTGTGTGCATTGTTATCCACTCTACGAGCTGTTTGAAGTGCTCTGTATGACAGTGTGATGATGGAACAAAGTTTCTATGCCATGAATGTTGGTATTTCAAACACTACTACTAAGATTTCGTGATATTTTAGCATTCATTTTGTATCAAAGATAATAAAATGTTACATTGAGGGAATTTATACTGAAAGAATATGAAATAATGGGATTGTCTGAGGTATAATGAAATGATTTTTTGTTTTATCTTCTTAACAATCTTTTTCTGTACATTTAAAATAAGGGGCTCTGTATCACTGCCAGGAAATCAGCAGCATTGTGTTCCACTTCTTTGTTGCTTCCCCTGACTGGCTGTGCAAACCAAACGCTGTCAGCACTTTTATTCATGCTGCTGGCTAGGTAGGCACTTGAAGGGGAGGACTGGCTGTCTTTCATACCAGGTGCATCAAGTATAAATGTGTAATCAGCTGGTATTAGGTTTACAAGTGTTGTGGGTTTATTAGTGTAAAATAAACAAGTGTTATGTGCTTAACCTACTGTAGATGTAATATCTTTTCGCTAGAAAGACACTGTTAATTGTTGCAGGTTTTCTGAAGAAGTTTCTCTCCTATTCTTTTCTTATATTGTATTTTCATCCACTAGAAAGAAATCTTGGTAAACTTCTAGGCTTGGAAGAGCAACATAGGCTAAAAAAGACCACATCTGGCTTTGGACAGTCGTTCTGAAAGCTAGTGGCTTTCAGTGGAGAGGCATCTAATCTCTTAATGCATGTCTTTGTTTTCGGGGGGAGAAAATATCCCATCATATTCAATAGACTTGTGAAACAGTTGTCAGAACTGGCATTTCTGCTTTGGATCTGTGGCAAACTGTATGTCTTATGACCAGATTAATGTGCCAGATGACTTGAATGTGAGAGTTGTGGGGGTGAGGAAGGAAGCTACTATTTTTGTGTGTGTGTATGTATGTGAAAATAATGTTACTTATTTAAAAAGGTAGAATGGACTGGAGATGAGTGGTGGTGGTAGAGGTAAACACAGCTTTCACTTTAACATCCCCTTGCTTTAAATAACATGGGTTTTGGTTTGGTTTGGGTTTTTTTCCTGTAATTTGGAATATATTAATGTAAATGAAAACATATAGAATGAGTCAAGGGAGCTTAAAATTGATTTATTATATACTATCATATACCAGAGCAAACACATACGCGTTCAAGTGAAGAAGCTGTGATTAAGTCAGTTTATTTCCCAATTATATATCCTTGAATACAAGATCCTGCTGTTGTTGAGCAATATATTTGTAGAGATAAAATCAACATTGTAGTTTATACTGCTGCCTACCCTGTGTTAAATCATGTACATTGTCAGGAGGTATCATATGTCATCTTAAATTACTTTGTGTCATGTGCTGTCTATAAATCAAGTACAGTTGGTTCTGGAAGGCAAGGAATTGTTCATTTAATAAAAATCACATTGCTGTAGCAAGGCAAGCTTAAAATAGAATCACTGGGTTTAATATCTCTAATTTACTTCTAGATTTGGTAATCATTTAAAGAGGCAACACTGTATTTTCATGACTTAAATTTAAGGTGTGATTAACAAATTATATTTTGTAAATCTTTTTTTAACCTACTTTTCAAATCAATTATACATTTATATTGCAAATTAGGTTTTTAAATTTTCTGCTACATCTCTACACATTCAATTACATCATGTGTGTGCCATTGACCTAGAAACCTCCATGAACTTATTCAGACTTTATGTGAAATCAGTGGCATATAAATTAATATTATTTTTATATTCCTTAAAATACCCTAAATAATTGTATATTCCTGTTTGCAGTCATCTTTGTGAAACAGCAGCAACTTTACAGAAGACAGTACTTTGGAACTTAGAGAAAATATTTTGGTGCCATAAATGTGGAAAACTCAGGGTCCTTACGATCTACTTTAGCTGATGTTACAAATTGCCTTTCATACGTTAAAAGGTGAACAAAACTCTTGACAATTAAATTTTTAAACTTATTAAGGAATTTTTGCTATAACTGATTAGACAGTCAGCTGGTGAGACAGTAGCTTTTATATAACAGGATATTGTTTTGTTCATCGTGTTACCACATTTGGCAAACTTTGATCTTAATGCGCCTATCGGGAATACCAGTCTGACCTCAATCTGAGTAAAGCCTTAATAGTCGACGTGAGGGATGCTTGCAGGAGGTGGCGCAGTCGTTCTCGCAGACTGTATATTTGTTATCGCATGTTAATCAGATTCATCATTCTGTTTCATAAAGATTTCAGCTGCCACGCGAATGCATAATCGGCTATGTCTGAGTGACCGTCTTTTGTCTTGAGCAGATTGCTAAAACTGTATTAAGCATCATTAGACAAAAATGACGACCTTATTAATTTGTCCTTTATGTGTTTTCCAGCAGATTGGACCTCATTATTATGCAAACACAGTACACAGAGCAGCACCAGGAGTAGCTCATTAATGTTTCTTTCCCTTAGCACGTAACAGATTATTATGGTGAAGTGCTCATGAAATAATTGCTAATTATGTGCCTTAAATTGTACAGTGATTGTCTGTTTAGGTTTTTTTCATATGGTTTCAGAGCGCTGTAGAAGACCATCAGAAGCTACAGGTTAACAGTACCAAAGCGGGTAAACCAGGGGAAGTGAATCAGAAAACATGCATTTTATCACACGTTTTCCTGCCTACAAAGAGTAATTAGTACAGCTATGGATTGCTTTGTAGTTACCTCTCACTATGCTGCTTATTGTAAAAGAAATTACACTCAGCTGGCAAATAATTTAATAGATATGTCTGCCAATGGCACAGGCAAGCTTGAACTCTGGACTTGTAGTGAAAAATGCTGCATGTACATACTGAACTGGTAATTCTTCAGCTAGTAAGGTTTCCTTATTCACCCACCACTAAAATCTTACATATTTCCAAATATTGCTCTTTCTACCATATGTTTTCCCAGCCACATTTTGCATTTCTTACAGCTCTCTGTTCGATATAATTATCCTTAAAATTTGTAAGCATGATAGAAATTGCATGTTAGGATTTGGCATTCATCTGTAGTTTGACAACTTTGTGCTAAGTGTGTAATTGGTTTAAGCTGGTAGTGCTTCATACTTATCCGTGGCACATCTTCTGTAATCTGTCTGCCACTGTAGCTGATAAGACTTGGCCACAACCGAAGTTTTTGCAGCACTAGAAATAAAATCCTGATCCGTTAAGGGTTTGCATGGATTTAGCTTTATAATCTGGTTTAGAAATTGTGAGTGGTCAGATCGTAGATACAAGCTTTGTTGTCGAAAAGATACCATGAAAACCTCTACATCAGCTGAAATTTTCATAATGTTACTTTTATTGACACTATAACCTAAAAGATATAGTGAGAAAAGTGTTTGTGAGTGGCAATTATTTACTGTATATGAGCATTGAAACAGATATCTTTGAGAGTTAGGAGGATAACATTAATCTGACATTACTTACAGTAAATAATTTTAGAGTCTAACTGCATTTAGATGGTGTTAAATACAGCTGATGCCACCATTTAAATGTGGTGGCTGCTTCATACAATACAAGTTAAAATAAATTGAGCATGCTAGCTGTAAATGACTCTTTAAATGTTTCCCATGTAATAGATCATTACTGAATATTCATGAAGGACAGACATATCTTACACTTCCAAAAAAAATCAAAATTAAATTCTGTGGAGACCAAATTCTATTTACTGCACTGTTAGCTATTGGGCATGTGGATATTTACTTGATAAATAACTTGACTGATAAAAATTGAAAATAATAAATACATTCTAGCCTTTCAGTGACAACATTGCACACTGATGTGTGTGTAACACAATACAAGTGCATATGAGCACCCTCCTTTGTATGAAAGCATGCATAAGCGTTGCAGCTCATTGTTAAATCAGGCTGAAAAGGACTTGTATCCGCAATGCCTTGACACTGCGCTTTTCCTTTTGCTTCACAATCCATATTTCTCTATTCCTATGAAATGACATTTTCTGCTCTGTATTTTTTCTTTCTCTACTACTTTGTTTCACTGATCTGTTTAGTAACTGATTTTAATTACTATCATGATATCTAATCTGTGTTATTTTTCAGTGGGTGATTTTTAGTTCATGCACAGACTATATTCCCACCACACCAATCCTGGAGCACTTGCATAAAGCTTGTTGAGAATTTTTCATTGAGAAATAACATACTGAGGACCTGGAGACTGACAGGCGAAAGGATATTGGAACTTACCTGAGTTCAAGTTTAAATGAATTAAATATTTTCAGAGCATCTGGATCCACACTGTCAGAAGGGAAGAGCAAGAGATGACCTTGGAAGGTCATGCATGAGAGCATGTCTGTGTATGGGGGCTGCTGCAAAAGAGGTCTTTGGAGAAAACCTGCATGCAGGAGAGAGAGAACAGTTTGATGTTTGTATGCTAATTATTTTTTAAAATTCTAAACTGGACTTCCAGAGCCACTTTATGTAGTCTTTTTATTTTTTTTTTATAGATAAATAACGTAAATGAAGCACTAATTAGTCTCCTACCTCCCTGCTCACGTTGGCCTTCTGCCTGCCGGAAAAATTCTGCTAACGTAGTTGCCAGGCTTATTTGAATTCCACTATATTGAAATTTGCTTTAAAATATATACAGGTTTTCAGTATTTTTTAGAGAAACACTGGTATTAAGCTTGTTCAACATATATTAAAATTTTCTTGACGTGCTGAGACAACAGCTCTGTGTTTTATTGTCTGCCTAGTCCTGACAATCAAATGATCTTCCATCGGACGAGGCCAGCGGTCACGGAAATTGTGAGTGGCAAAACATAATCATTTTTCTTGCTTCCTTTGCAGTAGTGCTCTACTGATGCAAAAATAAAGTTTTGCTTCTATAAACTCGGGTCATCTTTGCAGGCAAAGCTGGCTTTGAAGGAAAGCCTGGCCTGGAAAGTTTCAGTCCTTCCCTTGCTCCTGGGTCTCAATTTATGCCTCGGTCTATTCCCTTGCTACGTTAGGGCAGCTCTTTGAGAAGCTGCCTTGCAAAATGCAGCCCTGGAAAGGTTTGGATTAAGAATATTGCCATTTTTGTGGAATTATTCTTATACTGGATCATTTCAGGCATCTGATTTGTGGTACAATCCCTTAAACTGTTTTTATCACTAAAATGAGATCTGGGATGTGAAGAGGCAGAAAATTAGTGCCCTGATAGCTGATGCTTAAAAGTTATGGAAAATGTACAGTAGCAGCTGCTGAAATTACAGCTTCAACATTCCAATTGTTTTATATTCTAATGAGCAGCCATTGTCACAGGCTGGTATTTTATACTGATTATGTCAGTCACATAGTGCAGCTGCCACTGACCCCTCAATCAGCGGTAACAAAACCCTCTTTGTTATCAGTATGGGAAATATCTTGGCCATTGTGGGTGTGAATTCAAAACAGAATAGCAATCATGCACGGGGAAAATCAAAAGCTCCACAATTCATTGACAAGAGTCTAAATGTTGCATATAAATGATTATATTTAAGTCTTTTTTAAAATTGTACTTTGCTGTAATTTCTTACATAATTAAAATATAGTTGAAGAAGTTAAAGCATCTGAATGCCATAGAACTTTTATTAACTAGTTGCATCTAAAAAACTCATCATTAATTTTGTGTAGTGAACTCTCCCTTCTTGTAAATTCCTGTTCTGTTATAAAATGTAAATTGAGGTAAGAAGACTTGTAATTTAACTTTTCTTTTATTCTTAAAGTGAGTTTACTTTCAAGTAGTTTGACTCTAGGTTTACTAAGTGATGGCCATTTTTCACACTTGAAGAGCCAAGTGGCTGCAGTAGAATGGAAGAGTGAATTAGATTTGTTGCAGATGGTTTCTAAATTAGATATCTCCGGGTTCTGTAAGCCATTCCCCCTTTTTAGGAAATTAGAATAAAACTGATTTCTAGAATATGAATATAGAATTCTAGATTTACATAATTAACTCTGTGGTGTATATCAGACCACGCAGACTGTGGTATGCAGTGGGCAGGGATATTCTCTGTGGTAGTTATGTCTGGCTAGTTCACCGTAGGAATTCTAGTTTGGGAACTTTTCTAGTTCTTAAATTGCAACCATACAGCAATAATATAAGGTAGGAGGGTGGAAAGACAGACAATTACCACCATTCTTCCATATGTAATTTGTATATGGTATTGGTTATTTTTATTATTTAAGTTCATAGTTTCTTCCTCTTGATGGAATACAAACGTTTGGCCAAATTCTTTGCCTGAAGTAAGTGGAGCCAAGGATAAATTTGGTTCTTTCTCCTCTCTGAAGGGCTTGAAATAATAAAAATAAAATAAATTGGCTAAGATTTTAAAGATTTTTATGGTGTTTATAGATGGATGCCTGGCTACACAAAGATTTAGCCCTGTCTTTCTGCAGGGAAGGAATAAGGCTATCAGATAAAACAATACCTCAGCACATTTAAGTTCACTAAATCGTACGTGACTCCAAACATATTTGAGCTCTCTGTCCTGCAGTTTCCTAGTATGGAGATGGAAAATACTTGTACACACATTCAGCTTGTGTTCATGAAGTGCTTTGAAATGGTCAGATTCAAGTTTATACAGAAGCATGCGTTATTACTGCTTAGTGGACTTGTGTCAGTTTTCTACCATTTACATGCTTCTATGATTTATTTTTAAAGTCATAATAATTTAAAAATAGTAAGTGTTTTCATTCTAATTGACATAAAATCTTTCATGTATGTGTATGACCTCTCATTCATGTGTTTCTTTTGTTAATGCAGTGTAGAAAATGGTTGGTTTAGCTTTAGATAAAAGTTAAGGACTATTCTTGAGCAGTTTTGACATCTACATTTTATATTTTATAAACCTCAGCTGCAGTTCACACTTGTGGAAACTGTAAGTGTCCTTTTATTTTTAACAGCAGCCTAGGGTATGGTTGAAAGAGGCATATTTCCATTTTGGCTTTTGTTTGAGCAGCTTCCAAAACATCATTCTACTTTTTTTCTGGAAAATTTGCCAAGTCTAGCTCAGATTAAATTTCTTTGTTAGATTTGTTCTTTTAAGCATCTGGATCAGAAATTGTATCCCATACTATGTAGTAATGAAACATTTGGAAATCATCTGAGAAATCATAGTAAGCCATGATAGTACTGTGCCTTCTTTTAAAAGTAAGAAATGTACAGGTTACAGAGTAGTTTTGAGGGGTTTTTTTGAGAAAATGTTATTTTTTTTGAACCACCACCTTACCAAGAGTTTACAGCGCATTCTTCTAGAGCACGAGTAGGCATTATTATTTCTTAAACTATAGTCATCCCTTTTATCACTCTCAAATACCATTTTACTTGATGCATATATATGTTTTATGCCCAATTTTAACATTCTAGGATATATCCGGGGCGAAAAAATATATATAAATGAAGGTTATTTTTATTGTAACTTAAAGGCAGCATGCTGCCAGCTGGTGAATGATTTGGTTTGTTTTTTCTGATGCGTTGCACTACTTATGCTTTTAAAAAGATGAATCAATATTATCCATGTAAATTCATCAATGGAGCTAAAAAAAAAAAAATCTATTTTACTAGTTTAAAGTAAGTCATTAGAATTTATAGTAATGGAGAAAATGTTTTTCTCCTGTCGTAAACGTGAGAGCCATTATATAAAGTCAGTCTGCTCATATTATTCTTTCAGTATAAATTGAATTGAAGAATAGAGTTTGAAGAGAAACAGATCTAAATTCTAGTGGTAAAGAACTAGCATACCCTCTTAATTAGCTGTAAGACTACTAAATTGAAGAAATGTTTGTCCATTAAATACAGTCCCTCAGAAAGGAGAGGGGAAAAGAAGAGAAGGCACTTGGGGAATTTGGAAAGGACTATGTATGTTTTGCATTACTTTTTAAGCAAATATATTTATTCACTGAAAAGAATTAGTGCTATATCCAAAACATTCGTTACATTCCTTCACAGCGCCCTGACCGCATGATTGACTGTGATTAAGAACCAAGCTTTATTTTGGGTGTTTTGGTAAATGCAGATGTCTGATTGTTAATGATAATGAGTAATTCTTTAACTTTTATTAATTTGTTTCCCAACTACTTTGTTGCTTTGAAAGTCATGCAAAGCACCAAGAGAATTACCATGAATGGAACCAGAAGGTTTCCTTTCTTACAGCTAGATTTCAACTATCAGCTGATAAAACAGACCCCAAATCCAAACCACTTGTTGCTTTGGATTTGGTTATGAATGTCACCTTCAGGGAATGAATCGGAGCCAATTTTCTCTTCAAGAGAGTGGAATTTTTATTTCCTTTCTCTTTCAAGCTTGAGCTATCTACCGCCGCTTTGTTATGTGGTGTCTCTTGTAAAATTTCTTCCTCCACAGTATGTATTCCAGCCTTTATATTAAAAACATTGAGCCTGTCTAGAATGACAGTCACACGGTGCGAAATCAAAGGAGAGAAGTCAAGAGAGATGTTTGTCAATAATACAAATTTGTCCTTCATCTCAAAGTTTATTCAGCAGCCTTCAGGAAAACTACACTTGCTTGACATTGGCTTCTTGAAACTTTTTGCCCACTGTTGTGCCAGGTACTCTTAAAAAAAAAAATTACACGAATGTTTAATTTGTCTGCACATGAATAACCAGTTTCCTCAACAGGTTGTACATCAGGTTTGGGGCCTCACGGATTCATTGGTTTCCCTTCTACTGGAGATAGTGTGGGCAGCAAGGAGTTGTTTCTCTGATTTCCGAATACTACGCTGGATTTGGTTTGGTTTGGTTTTTAAAGGCTGTTTTCTGGCTCCCTCCTGTGTCATCCAACATGATTTTTTTTTTTTTTTTCTTTCCCCCCCCCAAGTTTTGGGCCTGTTTGCTCAATTGTATTGTAGATGGAGAAAGTAGCGTGAATGCTTGTACAGCACGCAACAAGCAGGAAAAAGCAGATGGCTGCTCTGTTAATGGGTTTCTCCACTTGATCTCACAGGGAGAGAGACCTTTTCATTGTCAGAATTTCTCAAAGCTCATTGATTTTTCATTCGAGCAGGATTTATTTGCTTTTGAATCACTGCTGTGCTGTTATCATTAGATGCTGAACCTTTCACTGCGCTGCACATTTCACTAGTTTATTTGATACTTGCTCTTTTAGGATTTCTGCACAGAACTTCTTTCTTCTCCCTTTGCATTAGGAACACTCATTAGATTCTGAATAAACCAGGTACAGTCACTTTTTCTTTTTTCTTTTTTTTTTTTTTTTTGTTTGAAATAACCTAATTTCAGTGTGATATGTTTTACGGTTTTCACTTAGCACTCCAAAATATTAAAAGAAAAATTTGCCAGAATAATTTTGCTCTCTAGTTGAGAAGCTATGGGGTTTTTTTAACCAGATTTTTTTCCAAAATTCTTTTAAAAATGCATTAATTTAAAGAAAACAATCCAAAAAACCCATAGACGATATTCTGGATGAAGGGTTAGCCCTGGTGTACAGTATTATTCAGGGTCTTCATCCTCTTCTGAAGGAAACCGGGATGGGATGCCTTAAGATCAAGGTTGCAAAACTGAACAAAGTTTTCTGAAGCTGTGTTCTTAAGCAGGAACAGCTGCAGTTTTGTATTGCTTCTTTTTTAATTAATCAAACCCACTTCCTCTACTCTATACTTCCTTATGGTCTGGATCTGGAAAATATGAAAATAGGGATTTAAGAGATTCATGTTTACTTACTTCTGCTTTTGGCTTTATAGAGCAAATGAATAGGACTAGAGTGCAATTTTTCTCTTCTCCTCTACTTATAATTTTATTACTAATATTTTTATAATAAACTGGATCCTTATCTCTCAAAGCTTTATTTTCTGCAGTTGGACACATGCCAACTGTGTCCTGGGCAGCAGTGGAGCTCTTCTTTTAGAGCAGAAGTTGTAGAGCTGTTGCTCTACTTTATAGCACATATTTTAATATACTAACCTAGTCCTGTTCCTATCACAGGAGGGTTCTCATCCACATGTTTGGTTTGATTAAAGATGATTGCTGGTCATTAAAGATGCTATTGATTTGCTTTTTGGCAAGAGCTAGGAATGTCAGCTTATATAGCTCCTATGTCATCATTGAACTGGAGGTTGACTCTTCCTTCATTACTGTGTTTTTCTACAGCATGACTCTGAACTCCATTTGGTTTATATTGTCATAACTTAATCTACATTAGAATCCTGTAAGACTTGGTTTGTAAAGGAGGGGGGAAGCAGTGTTCTTAGCTGCTTCTGCGAAAGAGCATGAATATCAGTCATTTTGGTGCTTCATGCATACTAAAGAAAAAAATTGAAATGTTACCATTTAAAAAACACTTTCTTCCTCTTTGTACTCCATATTAAACCATAGGTACCACCCTAGACCACTGAAAAGTTAACTTATAAAAAAATAGCCCAGGTCTACATCTATTCTATGGTTTTTATATCTATTATTTTTTTAATTAAGTTTATAAATAGATGAAATAACGTACATAGATAGTACTGAAAGCTTTTTGTGGTTGAAGTGCTTAGCATTAACTTAAATCAACCTTTGTCCATTGGTGTGCATTAGAGTTGGACTCCTGATCTCCACTGCATAGTCCTGCTTCTGCCATCAGTTTGTTTTAGAGTAGACAGATTATAGTCATGGCAGTTTATTTGGGAGTGGGAAAAGTGCTGGAGAGATAATTTAGATATCGGTAAGGATGAGGGATCGCTGGGAAAACAGAAAATAATCATGAGAAAAATGTTTAAAATAAATTGTATTTTGGATGGAGCAGAAATTTAGCCTGAAAAAACAAGCTTGAAATGTAGAAATACCACCAATGGTGATGATAGCAAAGCTTAGGTGCAGGCAGCACGCAGTGTGCTCTTCAAAGAGGTGCCTGTTTCCTTTTAAACATCCAGGGTACAGTTTTGCTTTCATTTCTATTCGTAATGTTAGAGAGACAAAGTGCACAGATTTTCTGAAGTGTTCTTTGTGGGTTGTTCCAAATTTATTTCCTAGAAGTGTGTGAACAGGTAGGAACTTCAGCTTTCTTTGATTAAATTAAATTTCTAGTACTCAGGACTGTACAGTAAAGATAAGAAGCAATAAAAATGTACTTTAAAAACCTGAAAACCAGAGGTGGATAATTTATTCTTGTAGATTTTATAATATTTCTAGGTTTCAGAGACTGGAGTTGTGACTTTGGACCATGTCACTAATGCAATGATATATGCATAACTTATGAATTTTGGCTATGAACTTTCCGTATTACTCAATGCTTTATTGAATGTGAAGTCAGCCATATTATATCAACTCTACACAATAAATCTTCAGAACCTAGGACAATGGAAGAAACTTTGATTCCCAATTTAAAATAATAACTGAACAAAAAGCTGTGAATGCGTGGGACAAAACAGTTCTTCGAGCTGGAACTCCCAGGGTGAAGTAGTAAATCCTTTGGCTGATGTGAAGGGTTGAGTTGTAAGCAATCATGCTGTAGCTGATGTTTCAAGAGCCAAGGCTCTGGAGCCAGACAGGAACCAAGATAGCAGCCAAGGGCCTGGAAGTCTAAACCAGAAATTGATATATAAATCAAAGGTCAGGAGTGCTGCTTGGTGCCACAGCTGCTGGCTTATATTGTTGACCAAAAGCTGCCTTAAATAGAATTACTACTCCTAATCCAGTCATATAGGGTGACTGTACTTGTAGTGGCCATTACCTGCCTGGAAGGGCTGCCTTATCCAGCTACTGCTAATAGACGTTACTGGAGAACTTACATTTGAAACTATTAATTCTGGCAATGGGGTCATATTCTGATAATTGAGGAAAGACTGAGAGAAACGTCATAATTCAGACAGTAAATGCAAGCAGGATGTGAGGAGTCTCAGACAACTTGGAGAAATTTGACTGAAACATAGAAAATTCTCAAAAATTATGAGATGCTGATCAATGTTTATTGGGAGGGTTTTATTTTTCAAGTAAAACCCTTGTGTCCACTTTTTATTATATGCATGAAGAGATGACATACAGTCTCAAATTCCACAAAACTGGAGCTGTAGGGAAGGATGTACTTCCATCTCTAGAAACCTGTGTGGATTGTGAACTCCAATTTTAAAACCCTGTACTTAAGAAATATGCGAGAACGTCACTCCTGTGGTGTTCTTGGGTCAAAGGAACCATAAGATTATATAGGTCTGAGATGGGAACAGCCTGCACTGGAGGGGAGCCTTTTAAAACTTGACTTATGGCAACACTGAGGATGTGTCCGACTCATGGTTAGAGTTTGGGGTTTGCAGGACTTGGCCACCATGTATTAAAATAAACTTCATTTTGTTATGTGATTTGAAGTGGTATCTGAATGGAAGTTGAAGTGCTTCAGCCAAAACTGATGTGTTTGCAGTCTTTTTCTGAAGATGGAGCCAGAAAGACATGTAGAAATATATCACTTATTACAATTAATGGTAATTGAAATATCTGCATCCAGTGGAGCATGTGGAATGCTAAGTATAAAAGACCAAACCTAGTCATATGTTCAACATGATAACATTTTAGACCTTAGTTTGCATCTGATTTTTGTGTCAAGTTGCTTTCTATCTATTTCTTATTTTAGACCTTAGTTTGCATCTGATTTTTGTTTTCTATTTATTTCTCTGCTTTCCTTGCTTTGAAAAAAGTGTGGAGGACAAAACAAAATAAGCTGAGACTACATTCTAGATGGTCAGGCTATATAGTAAATAAATGTGGTGATATGAAGTCTATACAAGAATATGCTGGCTTCCCATTAGTTTTACTTTGAATAACAGTGAATCTACAGAACTACATAAAATTAAATTAAAGGTGTTGATGAAAGATTCTGGACTCATTTTATCGTAGGGACAGTTATGGTAAACTCAGTACAATTTGTTGAAATGCTCTTTAAGAGCTACTTCATAAAGTACAAGAGTGTGTGTGTGTGTGTGTGTGTGTCAAGAAGAATCAGTATCACAGTGAAAAAATCATGGGGATACCTGTGTAGGTTTTGGGGCTTATAGTATAAAAATTCTCTGAATTGCAAAATGAGGTAGAAAAGGTTCTCATTATGAATAATATATTTGGAAGCATATGTATAAATTGCTGCTTATCTTGTCCCAAGTTAGATTAAAAGTGCTATTCTAGAATGTAGTGACAAGAATTTATAGGAATCTCTGTTTCCATACTAATATTTTTTAGGTATAAGAGAGGAAATATGCCTGATGATATTAATTTGCTGTTAACTAATATAGTACAACATCAGTAACTGGCAGTTAATTTATCAAACTCATGCCATGACATCTTACTTGTTGTTTTAATATGTTATAAGCATGAAATGTGTTTTTCAGGTATGTTTTACATTTGCACCAGGTAATGGAAAGTACAATATATTACGTGCTTGTGCCCCAGAGGAAACTTTTAAACAAAAATAATTGAATGCAATAAATCTTCCCCGGCCTTCCTTCTGGTATGCCTTCTGCATTCTATCTTTGAGTTCATACTTCTAGTGAGCCTTGTTGGTAGTGACAGGATAACAGTGCTGATGCAAGGGACCACTGCCCTTGCCCACCATATGTTTGCTTTACATTACAAGATTGGTTTCATTTTCTCTCTCTTTTTATTCTTCATTTCTTCAATAAGCGACTTCTTTTTTTTTTTTTTTTTCTGAGATTTAGAGTCTTATTACAGTTTCCTTTTACTATTGGTAGTAAGACTATAGTTTTTCAAATAATTAGGAACATCCACAAGCTAATAAATCTGTCCTGAAATTTTCATTTGGTTGTGTAGATTGTATAAGTTTGTATTTAACCGTGTCTCTGCATGAATGATTTATCAGGTGTTTATTTTCAAAAGTTTTCATCATAGGCAGTGGTGAGATGATTTGATGCACAGTAGGTTTAATAACTTAAATGCTTAGATTATTATTGCTGTTTGGTGTATGGTTTATTTACTCCCTTATCAGACACTAATCTTAAAGACTTCCTTGTCCTGTGAATATGTGACTTGTTCTGGTTGATGCCTAGCAAGTATAACAATCTCATAAGTCACCTTTCATAGCATCTGGTGTACCACTTAGTTGCCTCAGAAGGTATAGAGGTACATAATATAGCATGTAGTGAGTATAAGCTTAAATATAATAAATATTGTCCTCTTTTTAAAAAAATTCAATATACCATTTGATGATTCAGTGGCTGCTGTTGTGGGTTTTTTAAAAGCAGCTTAGCTGTGTTTAAAAGTGGTGATATGTTGTACTAAAAGTTTCTAAGAATATATGAATGGAAAAGTTTTAGAAAGAAGCAATGGTATGGATTATAAGTAATCCAGTAAAATAAATGTAGCCCGGGCTTGCACTCCTGGTTCATCCAGCTACTTTCCCCACCCAGGTGTTTGTTTAGCAGGAATTCTTCTTGAGACATGATGAGAGAGGAATTTCACTCAAAGCTGGTTGGACAAGTCCAGTGTCATGTAGTTTCAATGCCAGAAGCAGTCACGCTTTGTTATAATCTATTTCATCTAAATGCTTTAAGTCATAACTTGAGACAATTATTGGTTTCAGCGCAATGAACACTGTATTGGGTTATAATATAAATATTAAAGACACTTAGAGTCGTAGGGGGTTTGTAACTTTCTCTGTGCTTTTATCTTTTATGGAACTATAGATATAGAAATGCAATTATTCTGATAACAGAATGAAAACCTTAAAATTATTTCTGAAAATTTCACTGCTGAACTAAACCTGTTTCCGAATCTTTTCCTTTGTAGAGTTCTATTTAAAAAATAAAAAATTAAAAAAAAAATCTTAGCTTAAGTCCTGCTTAGCTTAGAATGCAAAATATTACCAGAGGACTAAAACATAGTAGCTGAAACCAATTGCAAACAGATGGGATTTTCTTATTCTGATTGGCCATATGTTTCCATAGTAAAAAAATTGAAAAATCCAGTCAAAACATAACTCATCTAAAGGAAATTACTTTGATAGTTCTTGACTACTATATGGAATTTTTTAGAGCTAACACATAGAATATATCAAATATTCTGTAAGAATTGCAAGTATTTGTAAATTAAGGGATATAGTGTTTGTATAGGTAGTTCATGGGGAAAATACAGCTTTGGAGGAGGAAAAAAACCAAACCACAAAACCACCGCAAACTCTGCCATCTACACAGGTGTAAACAGAAAGTACAGAACTGGTGCGGGTTTAAGATGAATCATGCAAAGCCATTCTCCTGGGCATTGCTTCACGGAAATGAATAATAACTGTAAGTGTCTGAACAATGTAAATCACACTTGCACTTGGAAAACCTCTTAAAATACGAGTGCACTTTATTTCTAATAGACTGGGAAGTTTATGACTTTAAAATGTTCGGGTTTATGTGACTTACTTTAAGAATAGCTCATATTCACTTACTTTTTAGACCTTAAATTCCCATATCTGCATCCCTCCAATTATTTATAATAAGGAGCTAAAAAGTACTGTTGCTATATAGAAATACACATTAAACACTTGTAATACCATGCAGACTTACGATGCCCATGCCATAAGTGCTTGTATTGTTTGTTGTTACTGTATCTTTTATCTGTATGATGTAGAAATCCATTAATAGCAATAAGACTTGACTGATTTGTCTGTCTAGATAGCAAACCCTTGAAAACCTGTTTCATGTTGTCTGAACAACACCTAGCGTGATGGGGCTTCACCCTCGGTGTCTTCTGGGAATTTGCAGCTTCAAATAGGAATAAAACAATATTCATAGTAATTACTTATATATTTTCTACTAAATTGTATTTACAAACCTGTAACATGCATACCTGTACAAATCATACAGGTACATAATGTTCACATATTTAATATCCTGCATTACCTCTCTGTCATCTTTAAAGCTGGTATGTGGAACTACAGATTGTTTTTAATTGTGTTACACATTTTAAACTTGTCATAGGACAAAATCCATACCTTGGCAAATCCATTTAGCCTAGATTTTAAACACTCTTCACAACATTTGAAAACTGATTGTAGCCTGGGGACTACCTCAATGGACTTTGTATGGATTAATAACAGAACATGCAAAGTAAGTTGACAGTAAAACTTTCATTTGTGTTTGGCTGAGCTCATGTAAATATGATACTGATGAAGTGTGACTAAATCCCTGGTTAAAAACTTAAACTCCTTTTGTATATAAGTGTAAGGCTATTATGGAGTGTCATTATGCATGCAGAAAGTAATTGAGTATGTTTCCCAGTGGAGATTTATATGCACTATGCAGGTTTTTGTGTTTAGTTGAAATTCTATTAAAAATATGTTAAAGTAACATTGACTGTATTGTTGGTAGTATCAACAAACTTCATAGTTCAGTTTATTATTTTGTTCTTAACTTGGCCTGTTTTACTTACATAACTGTAAGTTGTCTGAAAATACAAGTAAATGTATTCATTTTGATGATGACATTTTCAAGAAGGTTTATTTTTTTTAGCAACTTTGAAAATCCCAGTTTAAAGCTGGGTCTGTGTGTTTAATTGAACATAATGTTTCATTTTTCCATATCAAGGCCTTTTGTTTTAAAGCAGACTTTGTAAATATAATACTTTCATTGCTCTCTTAAAAAAAGAAAAAACAAAGAAAAGTGACTGCACCAAATTATCTGCTTTGAGTAAAACTTTTGAAAATTAGCTGCATTGGAATAAATAGTTTATGCCCAGATATAGTCACTTAAAACAAACTTCATCTGGTAGAATAACAGAGTCCAATAAATGCCGTTATTTCTGAAACTAGATTTTTAAAATGTATGTCTTTCTAGTTTCCTGGACAATAATGGTCTCTGCATGGATGGTAAATCTCTGAGCATATTAAGACCACTTTTAAAAGGGGAGTAAGACAAAATTCTAGTGGTTTACTTCTAATTATAAAGAAAAAATGCCCTGAGATTTACTCTAAGTGCATAAAACTTCTTTAGACATGTTTAGAATTTGCATGGCATGCACCATCCCTTGCTCAGATGTGTTTACAGTGTTTACAAACTTTATATTCTGATGAATGAGCAATTGATTGGAGTGCTTTGAAATAAAAGTAGTATTTGCACAACCACAGAAGCTAAAATTTGAAAAAGAATCAAACACAGAAATCATTGAAAGATGTGACTAGACAGACATTCTAGTTTGGCCCCTTATAGAGAGAGAAGATCAAATATAATTAGACCATCTTTGTCAAATGTTTGTCATCTTAAAAGTCTTCCCTGAAAGAGAGTCCGTAGGCATCTTGGGCAGCCTGCTCAATTGTTGCACTGCCTTTGGAGTTGGAAAGGATTTCTAGATTTACCATTAATCTTTGCTGCAAATTAAGCTAGTTTCTTCTTGTGTATCTAGCAGCAGAGGAAAAGAACAGTTTTTTCGATGAGAGGGAATCAAACACATTGAAAGATTTGGGAGGAGTCAACTTTTGGAACAATGTGAAGTTAAATTTAGTACAAATGTTCAGCAGAACAGTATCTAATAGCTGTGGAAAGACAAGTGAGGGCAGTCCTTTATTGTTGTTAACCTCTCTTCTCTGCAACTATCATAATGAGAAGTCTTATATTCAAATAAGAAATTGCAATGTACCAATATACAGTACCAAATCCTAAACAACTGGGCCCTCGTGCATGAGCTTCTGGGTCCAGATCCGGCGTGTGGCTGACTGTAACCTGGCTGAGTCAAACAGCAATGAAATGCCTTAGTTGGCTGAAGACACATTCTGATTACAACAGGTGTAATGTAGGCTTGTAAGAAGAAAAAAAAAATAAACCCCAAAACTTGAAAAGGAGATTGTTGCCTAAAATTATTGTTCAGTAAAAATCTGATGCAGATCCTGTTGGAATCCATTGAAAGACTGATGTAAAGGGATTTTAAATGAGACCCTTAAGCAAATAGAAAGAGAATTCATCTCTCTGCGAATGAACATATTTGTTATAAATGATCTTAATAATTTTTTTAGGCCAATACCACATTTTGCAATGACTCAGTGTTATGTGTTTAGCTGTATCCAGTCTTAGTATTTGAACTTTAAAGAAACAGATAAAAATGATAGACTGCTATGGATCCAAAAGGGGTTTTGTCACTGCTGCCTTTCTTCCAACGTGATCATCGCAAACTTGATTACATTTTGATTACTTTTATTGTAAATAATAAGAGAAAAAGGGTTTCTAATGAGAAGAAAAGGTGAGCTCAACAATGAATGAGAAGTGTTTGATGTATATGAAAGACACTAATACTTTTCATACATTGTTGAATTAAATTGTGAGTCTCCTTAAAACAGGTTGTAACATGTGCCTTCTGTGTAAATGGAATCCAAAAGCAATTAGAAATACTCAATGGAAGAAAAATCTGCAACAAGAAGTGATTGGATTATTTCAAGAATTGAAAACAGGCTGTTAATAAATAAAAATCACTCTACCAGTTCTGGAAACCCATAATCTGGGCTACCGGTCATTGTAGCTGCCCTGATTTTTTTCTCTTCCTGGTCTCTTCTTTCTAAAAAAGAATTTGGTTATAAGGGCTTTCAGAATTTGGCCACTTCCAATGAAAAATTTCCAGCCAGTTTCTAATCTCTCAAATCCAGAGGTTGCAATAATAATTCAAGGGACTTGTCACCTGCTGATACTTGAGGAACAAGTACAGGGTCTGTTTGTCAGGTGAAATGATACAGAATATACCGAGAGAAGACTCACCGGGTTATCAAAATGATAAAGGAGAAAAGTGCCCCAGGGTTACTTTAGTATTAATAAAGTTACTTTCCTCCTTATCCCTGCAGGTATAACCGTGGTGGGGAGGGGCTTTTTTTTTTTCCATGATAGTTGCCAGGTATTTGTCTAAGCAAGCAATAATTGAAAATGTGGGATTCCCTCATATAGCACATTTTAACCTGTAAATAATAGAAATAAAGCTGTTAAGGGCTGGTAGCAGGAGAATACTTTTCTTTATAAGTGACCAAAATGCTTTAGAACCAGACCTTGCAAGGATGCAGGTACCTCAAATTTCTGAAGAGTCTTTCTGTTATCAAGAGTAGGCTTTTTGCTTTAATTAGTTCCATGGACTGTAAACATTCGTGGTGTACCAACACAATGAAAATAATAATAGCGTGGTATGAGAGTAAGGGAGAGGAGGATGACCTAGCACTCTATTTCCAGTCTGCCAGTGTCTTCTGCATGCATATTTCCATACAATCCTTAGACATATTTCATCATCTATATTTCCTTATTGCACCTAACCTGGGGTCACTGTAACATTTCTTAGTTTTAATGCTTCCAGAATTATTAAAGGATTGCTGGTAAATACTTTTAATCCAATGTGACTGATTGATTCATGTACTTGAAAGAGCTTTAATATCCTCTTTGTATGTTTGATTCCTTAAATGTTGTAAAAAGGCAGAAATTGGTAATTGTTGGTAACAAGATCTCTGGGCCTTAGAACTGTGTGTCATTCATTTAAAGAGGATTAGGAGAGGCAGGAGCTCAGAGACCAGGAGACAGTATGGAACAAACCCACAAATATAATTATGGATAGTACACACAATAGGTGGTTTAAGCATGTCTGTTGTAACAACAGGAATTGGGTAATCGCGTATCCCACCCTGGGAGAGGGCAGTTGTGTTGTAAAAGAACCCCTTGGTTCAAATGCAGAGGAAAGGCAGTGCTCAAATGCCTCCTGAATTACTGCTGTTTACTTTCAGCAGTTTATTTTATTAGGGTCACAATAGAAGAATGGTGTACTAAAGTGAAAAAGCATTTTGTGCAGGAAGGAAAAACTTGCTGCTACTGGATAGCCAGTTAATTCTTGTCCAAACGAAAACTGTGCATCCTCTCCTTCATAAAGTGAGTCACTGCTGAATTGCAGTAAAGCCAATAAAAGGATGAAGGAATTATATTTATACAAAAACAAAACTTGTCTAGGCACATAGCTTTTAGAAGTAATAATACTTAATGAAGTAATTATTAACTAATTACTTCATTAAGTGACCATCCAGGAAATACAAGTAGCTGATACAAGCAAGACAGCATGGACTTGGCAGTTAGAGCAGAGAGAACTTGGGCTTTTTCCTAGTTCTTTTGTTTTTGTTTTTTTCCCAGTTCTAACTTTTTTTCATGTTTTTCCATTAAAAAAAACCAAAAAAGCTTAGATTGTTATTGTTCTGCTGGATAACTCGTTTGGTCATATGTTTAGATACATCTCCAGAGAGACATGGGAAATCTGACAGCTATCCATCTTCTAATGAATGGTCCAGATAGTGCTACATATGAAGTGAGTGTACTTTACACTTTTCAACTGCGACTGAATGTCACCTACAGCTAAAACTCTGCTTATCTGGAAAAACTGGCATTAGCAGCTGCAGCAGGTCACTCATTAGAAGTGGTTCTGTGTGAAGAAATGGGAAGAAATTACCAAAAAATAAAAGGGGTTGTACAGTCACTCTGCAGTCTTGGTGTATTGTTGTTATTGTTGTTGTTAGGATGTCAGTGTGAAAGAATGCTCAGAGACAATCTGTCAGCGTGCGGGCAAGATTAAAAACATGAAACTCACTTCTGGAGAGAAAAGCTTTATTGCTCTTGTGGTACACATGGGTAAATTTGTGACCTCCTCAGTCATGAATACGAAGGGTCAAGACACTTTTTATCACTCTTTGGGTGCACAGAATTACATTACAGGATGGTATTATGCCCAACTGTGATTACTACCAGACGTGCATTTTTTTGCTATCAAGAATTTGCAATAAAACCAGCATGAGTTCATGTGAGTTTTTGTGGCGTTCATCCAGAATGGTTTCCCAGTGAACACAATGCCAAATATTGAAAGCAATAAGGATATCTGCCCGATAAGTTATTTTTCTCTCTGGAATCTAATGTTCAGATCCTTCTGTCAGCCTGACTGTTCTCCAGTTGCATTCCAAATTTAGCTAATGATCTTGCAATACTTTAGACAGAAAGTGGAAGTGAACACATGAAGTGCCAAAAGAAACTAAGAAAGAAGTCTCGATGTAGCTCAGTCATAATTCATGGTTGATGACATTACCAGAGGTGATGAGTTTCACACACATACACATTTAGAGGAGATGTATTATTTTATAAAATGGAAAGCTGCAAAATCAATAGGAACAGCTATGGGACAGAGTGCCAGGAGCAGACATGGCATCCGGGTTGAATTTAATCAGCAGACGCTGCCTGCTGGTTTTGTTGTTAGAGCATTGTGTTCTCAAACCCATCTCAGCATTAACTTAGCTACTGAGTGCTCTACTTGAATCTACTGTAGTTTGTATGTTTGGGAATATAGAACATGGATCTCATTTCATTTCTGTCAAAACTTTGCTTAGATAGTGATATCAAATAACTCCTGATCGCTGTAAACACATGCCATATGGGTTCTTATTGATTGACGTGCAAATCTCTGACAGCAGGAAGCCAGGCCACGTCAATCACTGGCTGTCAGCATGACAGTCACTCTTCTTTTTGCTATGATTAAATTATAATGCCATTAGGAGTTCACCACACTTTATAAGATAATAACATTACCAGGAGACTAAGAAGCTGTGGTGGAGCCCATAGCTCTGACACTGGAAGGAGCGGAGGCAGACAGCACTGGTGACTGGTGGAGTCGCTGCTTGAGCCTGTCAGGATACCCAGCCTAGTAAATATCCAGCAGTGCCTGTTCCCTGTCAGAGGCTGTGGGATGCTGATCTTCCGTCCACTAATACCACCTGTCACATTATTTGTTGTCTGGGTGTATTTTCTATACTGTTTTTCAAACACATGCTATTGTTATAAAATATTTTTTCAAAAGAGTGTATGTTTTATTTCCAGTTTCTTGTCTACTCCTCTGATTTAATATTGATATCTATTTATTTTCTTTGGCTTTTATATCACCTTGAAGCAATATGTGACAAGTTATGCAAGGTATGACCTATTTAATTATTTTTAGCTGTTCATACCTTGTGTGTACATTGTTTCAGGGCATATCTTCATATATTTTTTTTTAAAATAGATATATGTGTGTGTACAGAAACACACACATACATATATACACACATGTATAAGGATATGGGCATGTGTGTGTGTATAAATATGTGACTTTCATTATATAAGAATTTAGGCCGTTCAGAACTGATCATTCAAAGCTGTAGATCTGTTACAGAAAGTTTTTAGTTTGATCTGCAGCTTTCAGAGCCTTTCTTGGTGATGGCTTTGTGTATTTTAAAGATTATAAATAAATTAGGAACATTTTACACAACGCTGAAAGATGAGTGAGAGGTGGTTCATTTAATTTCTGTGAGTATGAGTCTTAAGTCTTATATGTCATTTCAGATAGATGACTGGGTTAACTTTGGGATGTTAATAAAAGTTTAGAGGTAACACACCCAGATAAAAGTATCAGGATGGGGTAGGAGCTGTAATAGATCTTTACAAGGACTACTACTGCCTCATTCCAGGAAGAATGATCTGTAATCTCAAGGAACTATCTAGATTGTGGTGACAAATATGTTTGTGATGGCTCTAGAAATATTTTGAGTATTTTATTAATAAAAAGTTAAATAGATTAAAAGCTTGTGGAACTTATAACATGTTTCAGTAGCTAACACATTTCACTTTTAATATTTACAGGTTTTAAACACAGCATGTTTACTTGGGTTTTCTTTCTTTACCATTTTTTTGTTAATAGCTTGCTCTGAAGAAACAGAATTCTATTGTTGTGTTACCTTGTTTGTCATGGCATGTACAGAACAGCAATAAATTCTTGTATTTTCTTTTATTTACTCCTGGTTTCTGTTTGAGAGGACCAAAAGGAGGCATAAAATATAACAGCATCCTCTATTAATGCCTCCCTCGCAAGCAGCTGTAAAAATTAAGTCAAAGGTAGTGCTTCATGAGTTAACACTGCTGATACAGAAGCTTTATGGCTAGTGTTAATGCATTTCTATAATATGGATTTTAATATGTATTTTAATATTATAAACATTTAATATGTTTTATGCTGAGATGAATATTCACAACATTTTTTAAAAATAGAAGAGCAGAGTGAGATGGGCTGTTATAGCAGCCAATGTCCACTAGAGTCCTTCAGGAGAACTTTCCAGGGTTTTCAGCAATAGTTTAGCTTCAATACAGCAGAATGTGTACAAATAATGCTATTTTTGTCTTTGGGATCTCGGAAGCCTCTCTGAGATGCCTTGGGCATTATCAAGAACCTCTGTACAGATAATAAATTGAGACTAATGACGGATGTACGTGATTCTTCTCCTGCTGGCATACAGCAGTCCAGCTGCACGCTCGTGTGTATCTCAGGTGCTTGGAGTCTGCTGGCTGTTCACCAGAACGTGAAATCAGTTTTGTTCAGCATAAAAACAAAAGTTTTTTCGTACTGCACAGTTCCCTTAGCAAACTGGTAATAAAGCTTCTGAGTGAGGCAAATTGCTTTTAATGTTACGTACAAGTAAGGACATTGGGAACTTAAAAATACCCACAGTTATTAATACTGCTTTAAAAATATTAAATAAAGACCAGTATTCTTTCTGCAAATATTGAATGTTGCATGCTTAATTGATTTATATTTCATACTTTTCAAAGCTTTCATATA
The DNA here is from genome assembly GCF_000700745.2 of Antrostomus carolinensis. NCBI lineage: Eukaryota > Metazoa > Chordata > Aves > Caprimulgiformes > Caprimulgidae > Antrostomus > Antrostomus carolinensis. The sequence continues at coordinate 32,235 of NW_010336369.1, read as the reverse complement.
TTTATTCTCCTCCTCATCTGCTAGCAGGAGAATAAATATATGAATTTAATTGCTCAACTAGGTGGACCAGCCTTTCAAATTTCTCACCAGTTTTCTCTTCAGTCATATGAGACAATAAAACTCATACGGATTTGTGAATTATAACCTAGGAGAGATCATTTTAACAGTTGAAAATAGTATATAACTTCAGATATAAGCACTGGTCTCGAGTTGTTTCAGAAACAATCACTCTTCATTCAGCTGCAGGTGGCAGCAGAACATTAGGGTTATTTTTACCCAGCCCCAGTGTCTACATGGACTGCTATGAAGATATTAATATACATGTTGATAATGCTGGTGAAAGATTAAATTTTTTTATATGCAGCTTGAATTATTTTTTACAAATAGGACTAAGTTTTCTTTTCAGTATTACAGAGCATTGAGGTCTGACAAATTGATAAGTTTTTATCCTGGTGCCTGCAGATATACTTTTATTAGCTTAATTGTAAGTCAAACTGATAAGCTGTGTATAAAGCCAGAATGGTGACTGTTAAGCATTAGCAGCATTAGTACTGTAACTTTAAATATAAGCAGGTAATTTGCCAGGTATAATTGTACAGAATCCTGCAAAATTTTGTAAATTTGATAAAATATTTGTAAGTGACACCATAATACAAAATATAATTTTCTTGTAAGTGAATATTTTAAGTTTCCCATTAGCTTTTTTGTTATGAAAATGAAATAGGGATAAGCTGTAAAAAAAAAAATGTGGTTGGAAAGTATGGGGAGGAGGTGTGAGTTTTCCTTTGGGAAATACCACTAGAGGCTATTTGCAGAGCACACTGTCTAGTTAAATTTCTCACAAAATGATTTGTTCTAACAGAGAAGTGTTATTTTCTAGCTGTATGTGCCTACTCCTCATAGCAAGAATAAGAATCAGACATACTGGAGCGCTTCTGCTGTCTGGTGCTTTTTACCTTGTATTCTCTGATGAGTGGATTTGCACTTCAGTGTCTAAAAATCAGCATTGCATGACCCAGCCATGTGAATTATTGTAAAGAAGGACAAAACCTCCCAGGTGTGGGGAACAGGCCACACTTTGGGGACCAGGAACCAGGAGGATCCTAAAACTACATTTCAGAAGGTTTGAAGGCTGTTTGATCTGGCAGGTCCTGGGAAGGCTAAAGGCTGGGACTAATCTCTGTAACTCCTGTATAGATGAGGAACCTATCACGCTGTTGAACTGCTGTTAGGCAGACATCTCTCTGTAGATGTTCCATGACAGGAGCTCTTTCCCTTTTTCATGCAGCTTTTTAATTTATGAAAGCTGTGCAACTTCAGCTTTCATAGCGACAATCTGTGGTTAATGTAATGGGTACTTCTGGGGCATGGTGAAGAACTGTAACCCAGAGAATGTCCTTTGGTCTTGGTAAGATTCCACCAAACCTATCAAAATGGTAACTACTTCTTCCAGTATAGCAAATGTCTATATCTATCTCAAGGAACGAGGAAAAAGGTGAGGAAAAAGGTGAGGAAAAAAATGCAGTTGAGGACAATGGAGCTGTAAGTTAGAAAATTAATTGTGTTTGCTCTCTCTCCACTTTTTTCATATTCCTCACAGTCATCATTCACAGCAGAGGGAAGTTCAAAGCAAACTTTGAATGTATTCTTTAGAACAAGCAAGCAATTCACAGCTTTCATGGAATGCTTCAGATGTTCATTTTCATCCTCCTTAGTCATACATCGTATTGTTCTGCTATTGTCAGCACTGCATTGAACAGAAACAAATCTCAGCTTTATAATGCCGTGAGCACTGAAGGCTTTTTTCCTGTATGATAAAGGTTTCATATAGAATTTAGTTGTAGCAACGTGCTAAAGTAGTGATACCTAATATTGAGAAGCTTCCAATTTTAGGTTACACCCAATGCCACAGAAGTTACTATATTTTTGAAGATGCTTTCATGTGTTCACTGGTTCTACTAAACGGTTCACAGGTTTTATGAATAGCAAGTTGCTAATAACAAAGACTTTGGATAAGCACACCAGAACAACAGACAAAAACACAAACAGATCAACAGTCAAATGTAGATCATTGAAAAGGTACTACTGAAATAACCTTTTCAAATCACATTTTCAATGGTGTCAAAGCAAGAAACTCCAAAACTCGAACTCTTATTCCCCAAGTAAACATTAACTGAAGAATAATGTTTCAGCAGGTGTGCTTATATTGCTATTCAGACTGAAAACCACTCAACACTGCACAATGCTGAGCCCTTTGAACAGACCTGAAAACAGTTTCTTTCCCAGTTTTCTGTTGGAATATGTTCTTGGGAGGAAGGTAAAATGGGCACATTAACCCATGGTGCTAAACTTGTATGCTTTAATCTAATTTTCATTTAAATACGATGAACTCGAGGCTATTCCAAATACTTTTACTGGTTTTACAAATAAACATATTGTATATGCATTTACTTTTATTCTAAAACATTTTAAAGTTCGCTTTCTGAGATTCTGCTTTTCTTTCTAGGTTTTTCCTTTTCTTTTTCCTTTTCTTTTTCCTTTTCTTTTTCCTTTTCTTTTTCCTTTTCTTTTTCCTTTTCTTTTTCCTTTTCTTTTTCCTTTTCTTTTTCCTTTTCTGTGGGGGAAGGGAGTAGGGGTTTAACTTTTGCCCAGTGGTGTCAGCTGTAGCAGACTTGCTTATATACCAAGGTGATTATTGTCTGGCCATCAAACTAGTAATAAAATTCCTGTTTAATGTACAAAACTTTATTTTTAAGACAGAAGAGTATTTTTGCAAGGAAATAGTTCACTTTGACACTAATTAGGAGTGGTTCTTAGAATCAAAACCAAATTTACTTTCAGAGATGTAGTTTGCATATTCCCTAGGCTGTTTTACTTCAAAGCTTGTGTCTAAAGCCAACTCTTCTGGCTTTGGAGTGCAAGGTTCCCACAGGTCATTTAGCAGGACTTCTCTGGTTAAGTGAGAAGTGCAGAGGCACCTGCATCCCTGCCCTGCTGCAGACAGTGAGGATGCACCTTAACAGGGGATGGAAATCGACTGTGAGGTCTTCTGAGAATGGAGGAGGCTTGAGGCCTAAGGAATAAAAGAATAAGAATGTTTTTCTTGTTGTTTAGGAAGAACAGTTGAGGGCCTCCAGTGAGGTTAGCTCTGTGAGGTTGCTTTCTCTCCTTTTCTCCAGACCTCTGTATAGGAAACCATGTGTTTTGCTGTTGCTGTCATTGAATCAGCAGGAGATTCTGCCACCAGCAAAACGGACTTTATCTACATGAGTCTGTTACTTTCTTCTTCCACCAGAGCATCCTCTAATAACAAGAGCTTCTCTGTCTCTGGCTGTTTGTCCCAGCTTCCTTCTACTCTCCACAGTCTACCTCCAGTGCTTACTTCAGCCTCACTCTCTGCTCTCCACAAGGTGGATTTGTGGTTTAGAGGACTAGGAGGACAGGAGACAAATGTTTGGAGAGGTGAGTGTGTGTTGTAATTGCCGTGTTCCCAAAGGGCAAGAGACAGTCTGAAACCTACAGAAGTTAGTGCTGCTTCTCATACCAGTGAGGACTCAGGAAATGAGTTTCAGCACAAATGTTTGAAATCCATTTCTTTAAATACCTGTTTAGGTCAGTATTGGCCTTGATATCTCCCTCTTTTGGTTTTTGTTTGTTTCTGTTAAATTCAGCTTCTCAGTCCTGGTCATGACTTGTCGTTGGAGTTGGCTGCAGGTTCAGTTTTGTCTCTTTGTACTGCACGGGGTTTAATTATGAAATGAAAAATTCAGTTCACTTCAACAAAACAGCTTCCACTGGTTTATTGGAGACTTGAGTTTTTATTAATACCGAGCAGCTGTTGGTGTTTTAACTGGGCAGTGCTGGGTGCAGAGCTCTATTCCAAATTCCAACCTATTTGTGAGCGCTGAGTAGACACTCGTACGAATTAACAGAGGATGGAGCTTGTACTAGGGCGTGATGGAGCACGGGTCTCTGACAAGGTGAAAGGCAAGCATCAGCCTGCAAAAGCTTGCTACAAATACATTTATATTTTAATGGAATTACATAAGTTCATTCCCCTTCTCACCTCCTGATTTGCTTGCTTTGAAACTATTAGTTGTTAAATCTTTGCTTTAAGTTCTCAGCAAAATATAGGCTTGTCTTTATAAATCTTCTATAGCTTTTGTAACGACAGTACGATCCCCTTTAATTACTTGAGCTCCAAAGTCTCCAAAAAAGGATGACTATTTAGCTTCATCATAACAGAACTTCACTTTCTCTATTAATTTATATAAATGTTTGTCTTAATGTATTGAGATTACTTTTTTCTTGCAATAATTATTTATATTTTATTTGATTTTATAACATTTTTGGAAATGGGACAGCAAAACACTGTTTCAGGTATCAAACACAGAAGCTATAGACTTAACCATTCAGATCAATGTTTTCAGTGAAAAATGTAAAAACACAGAAGCTATAGACTTAACCATTCAGATCATATAATGTTTTCAGTGAAAATCTAAAATTTTTTCCTAATAGAAGCTCAAACAAGTCTATAAACCTTTTATAACTTAATGAATGTTTCACACCAGATGCTGGTTCCCTAGGTAAGCAAATCTATAGTTAGTGAGACACAATCTTTTCTCATGATTTAAGTTGAAATCAGATTGAGACTTTCCAGACTTAAGAGTGGTCACATTTTTCATAGCTTAACTGTAAATCATCTTCCACTTAGAAGATTTAGGGACAGACTGAGGAGCTAAATCTTTTAGTTTGCCTTCCTAACTAGTAGAAGCCATTAGATGAGCCTCATTATGGTGTTTCCTAAAGGATTAGATAAAACAGTTTGGCAATGTTCAAAGCAGGACAAATACTGTTACAAGTAGAACTACTTTATCCTTCTAATAATTTACATGTAGAATTAGGTGTGATTACCAGACACTTGGAAATTGCTTGGATTGACAGAGTTAATAATCAGAACCTTTCAGCTATGAAATTAATAGTAATAAATGATACTGCCAATAATCAGTTGTGAAATCTTGAAATTGTGAACTGAAGTACTTTTATTCTGATACCAGCCAACAGCCAAAAAGTGCAGCTCTGGGTGTCAGTGCTGGACCTTGCAAGACCGTGGTCATGTGAATAGTCCTGTAGATGTCAATGAGCCTCCTCACCTCCTAAGGGTTTAAAGAAAATGGTCTTTACTTGAGAATTTGGTTTATGACAATTGGCTGCTTAAATATTTGATGTATGTGCTATACAAGTGAAGACTAGAACCTTTCAATATGAAACAGGGATTCAGTTGTTGTTAAATTGTGATAATAATGACAATAAGTTACTGGCAATTCTGAATGTGTAGTTTATTTTTTTTTCTCTATTGAATGCATTTCACTTGAGATTTTGACTCCTTTCATTCTTTTTGAAACCCTAGTATTAAAGCAGTGTTATTTAGGCATCTTTATTGCTTCTTCAGATCTGGGGGTTTTGTTTTATTTTTCATTTAAATGCTGGAGTACTCCCCACTGAAAATGCTGTTTATTTGTATGTATTTTGATTGTGTCTTCTTTTAATATTCAGTTTGTATTTATAGTAGTAGTAGTAAATCAATTTAATGCGCGCTCTTGGTTAAAGAAATGCAAATTAAATATCACTGATTTTTTACAAAATAGGAAGTTTTTAACACGACTGCAGAGATTATATAAACCCCAAAGCAGAACCAAGAGTAAACCTTTTTCTTTTTTCTCCTTCCCCCTTTTGGATGTAAAGAGAACTTGAAAATTAATTGTTCTTTTCTTCATCATATAAATCAAAGCTGGAAGTAAGGTGTAATGGGACGCTGCTCACTGACCTTCTGTAAACATAATGCTTTGTAAATGAAATCTGTAAGTGAGAAATATATCAGTTTGTCATATATTAGCATTGCTTTATGTTTGGTTTGGGGTTTTTTTTTATACAGCTACAAAGATAAAGCAATGACCACATACTGCAGGTGTTATCTCAATGCAGAAAAGGGATATTAGTGAGTTAGCCTTGTCAGTCTGGTATCTTCCTTAAAAGAATATTATATTTCTATTTCTTTTAGATAACAATTTAAACTTAAAAGGACAGGTCTTGTTATCTAGTGACACTCTATCTGGACAGATTGTTTAAAGCAAGAATGCTGCTCTATGTGTGCTTTGTAGTGAGATCTGGCTGCAATAAGCTCCAAACTCAACACTCCAAGGAAAAGACTCTGGGAATATGATTTAGTGTTCCAGTTATAAGTTCTTTTGCTGGAAAATGGCAACTAAAAGATAATTCTCCAATGCATGCTTATGGATTTCTCCCTCTGTAAAATGGTAGTATAATTTATTTGAAAGCTGCTTTTGTTTTATTTTTGATAGTACAGAGAAGCTCTTAGTATTATGAGCTTTGTCTGATTAAGTGCGCAAAATGACAAACAAGGTTGTCCTGTGCTCATCTTCTTCCTTCTTTAGGCAGATAATCACCTTGAGAAGCCTGGATCCTATTCAGCTACTCTGTCAGTCAGCAATACCAAGACCGTAGTAAGCCGCATTTATCAAACTAAACACTTGATCTGTATCGGCACATCAGCTGGTGGCAAGGTCTAAGACACAAGATGAAAGTTGCAATTAGGATTTAGGAGGACATTTTATTATCTGAGATTTGAAATAGGTTTTCTTAGTTAATCCAAACATCTTTCCACTCAGATATGTTGACAGAGCCCTTCTGTACATGTACTTACTTCAGCTTAAGTGGGAACTGCGGTGGATGTTGCCAAGATTTAATACCTCTAAAAGGAGAATACTTGTCAAGGGCAGGACACCGAGGGTGGAGTTGAACACTGCCTGTGCTCTCTTTGTGCAGTCTTTCTTCAAATGGTATTCAAAAGCCAAATAGTAAGTTCTAGGGCAAAATTTTACTGTCCAATTTTTCCTGAAGTATAAAAACTATTTCATAGTAAAGAACAATTAGTAGCTTAAGGAAGATTAGAATATACCCCAGCGGCTTTTATAGGTATGTGGGAGATGCAAGTCAGTAGGTTGTGTATGAACTCTGCCTGCGTGGTGCTGAGATGTTACAGAGAGGCTGGTTTTCTCAAAACCTCTCAAGGGCAGAATACCATGCTTACCTTTCTCATGCTCATGCTTACCTGAAAGTGCCTCCTTACATTAATAACAATACATTCTTTTACTTATTGGCATTTGTAGCTCTAACTTCTCCTTTGTACGTAAGAAGGACTGGTGTTTGCAGGCAGTGACGTGCCGTCAGTAGCAGATCCATCTGCCTGGTTCAAAGGTAGCGTTCTGTGGTATCAGAGGCAGCCTCACAGGGCTGTTGCTATTGTCTCCAGCTTTTGGGTGTTGCATGTTTTAATTTGCCATTTTCCTAGAAGATGGAGACTGTTCCTATACAGAAGAAACACTAAAGATTTTATCTTCAGGTTGATTTACAGCTGTATCTGCCCTATCTTTGGTGTCTCCGATGTTATCTGTGAGTTTCTTCTTACTCCATTCTATTTGAAGTGGTGAAAGGAAAGTGTACTCAAATCTCCAAGTTTCACTGTTGGTGTACACATTTAAACACATGAATTTAAATAGTGGCTATTCAAATTTTCACAGCAATCTCTAACTTTATAAATGATGGATAGCTGAGAGATCGTATCTTACACAAGTACTGATGTCACTATAATAAAGGAAATAACTTTTCAAAATTCGGTGTCACTGCAGAGCCAGAGTAATTTCTAAAAATTGTTCATCTTTGTTGTGAGCAAAGACAACATTCTGTGAGGTTGTACAATGCACTGCCTAAACAGCAGAGGTCCTCAAGACCTAGCTGTTCCTGCTCAAGTGGCAATTTTGCTGCAATTACATTCCATTAGTCGTTTTATAAAACAATTTTGCTCAGGGATTTTGTCATGCAGTTAAACAAAATGGTCATCTTGTTTTCCTAAAATATTGTTTAATTATTGTGAAATATTACCTGTTAATATTTCTTTTACAGTGTTACAGTAATATTTTAGAAAAACAGTTGGAGGGTTTAAGTACTCCTCCATCAAGCCTTTTGAAGAAACATACAGCAGTATTTTAGCAAAGTAATTCCTGTGCCTCATTTGTCATTAAATGGCAGTGCTGCTGTTTAGAAACATAACTACTTTATTATTATTAGAAAACGTACAAGCATCTGAAATGTTATGGTAAAATGTAACTCGGCTATCTAGAAATTATCAGTTCATGTTCAATTAAGACTGTAACTAATTTTTACCTCACTGTAGAGATACTAATTCAAATTACTTGAATGTGAACAGCAGGTAAAGAGTTGGTATGCTCTGTTGAATTTATGGGCTTGGACAAAATGAAAATATTTATGCACTTATGCAGGTAACTTTATTACCAGCCTCTCATTCATAGATTTATAGAAATGTCTTACCAAAGACAATGGCATGGACATGAAATGATAAATATTGAGAGTATTTTTTTCCTTCTATGTGTAATCTACTGGCTGAGCACCTTAACTAGCTCTGTCTGACTGAAAACCCTTCCAACTTTTTTGCTGGTAACCTCCCTGTAACCTGGACAGCTAAGCTTTGAAAAGAAAGCAAGAATATAAGTTAAAGTTGACGCAGTGTAACCTGGACAGCTAAGCTTTGAAAAGAAAAGAATATAAGTTAAAGTTGCTGCACTTTATTTTAAAATATTTTCCATAATTAACACATTTTTTAATGGCAGGAAATACTCAGATTGTGGCTTCATCATTAAATGTGCTGGAGAGTAGGTTTTGTGCTAGAATAGCTGCTAGCTTTGTGTCTCTGCTCACAATTATTTCCAAATTGTTGCACTGCTTACCCGTGCTACTAGTATTAACTTGGTAGGTGATTCACAGGTTTTCAGGCCAAAAAACAAACAAAAAAAAAAGCATTTTACTTGAAGTTGGTTCACTACTGTCTTTAACATGTCATGTTTTCTGGACAATCTCATGATAGTGCCTTTTTGTAAAAGCTCTCAGAATGATGGATTAAGATCTGTCTTGGATTTTACATGGATTAAGTTTTAAATTAACATAAAAGAATAACAATGTGAATCAATTTGATCAAAGAAAAAGTGTCACTAATTATTTAAACAGGACACTTAGGACAGAGGTTTAAAGGCAAAGAAGCGGATTTCCCTTGCATGTGGATCAAATCAGAAGTATCCCATAATTGACTCTTTACAAGACCTTGCTGCAGCGTAATGGACTAGATATTAAAGCCTTAAGTATTTAAGGCTAGTTTCCGTCTTTCTCTAAATGGAGGTCTACCACTAAGAGCTATTTTACAAGTCTGACACATTAGCTACATCACTGTGAAATACGTTGGGCTCTGGCTTCTCTGGTCCGGAATTTCAAGAACTTTCAATAGTTAAATGGTGTGAAATGGGCAGCATTGAACCTGTGATAAGGAATGAGCATCCTAAAAATAAATTCCAGATGGGAATATCTGTTGGAAAAGAACAGAGATAGTAGATGTTCCTCTTTTATAAGCATTTAATTCATTTTATCTTTGCCACGTATTCTGAATTTTGTCGGTACCTCTTGGGAAGACTCCTTCTCTGGTAACAATAGCTCTCAAGGCACACGAGCCTTTTTTTTCTCTTTATGGGTTCTGAAGATGTAGGCTTCTGCATTTATCTCTGTTTCAAAACTGGATCAAATGAATACCATTACAGATAAAATGCTGGTTTGGATATGAAGGAATATTGCATTTTCTCATCTAGGGAGCACATGGCAGTTTTCTTTTGGAGGACATGCAGTAAAGTCATTCCAAAAAAAGAAACTGCTGTCTTCTCGTCCAGTCCTCCTTGTTTGCAGATGGAGTATTGCGTGACTTCCACTGTCAAAATATTAGAGATGTTATTCCAAAGGCAACTAAAGGTAGTACAGTTGATCCAATCTTATAAAAACAGTCACAAAGAAGACAGGAAAACACGAAAATGTTGTAGGTACTCCCATTAAAGAATTTACAGGATTGAGCAATTCCTTTTTCTTTTTTTCTTTCTTTTTTTTGTATTACTAACTATAAAATGGTATGTGTTATATTAGGTAAGACTTCTGTCAATATAAACTTTGATTTGTATTAATCAGTGATTAAATTCTTGCTGTGCTTTACACTACAGTTGGTGAACATCCTCCATGCTCTTCATTTGCCACTAATCTACACTCCCGAGTAGTCTCTCCCATCACATACCCCAGACTTCACCTTTTCAGACAGCCCTCTGTATGTGCTGCAATAGTGTTACACTGATATAAGAAAGTTCTGTGCTGTATTTCTTAATCAGTTTCTTTTTGTATGGAAATAATTCATACATAAATATTCCTTTGCTATAGTGTTTTATACTATATAGACTTATAGCATAATATTACTTGGCAAGCAAAATGGTTTTTACTATGATCCAGAATTTACTTTTAGCCAATTTCTGTCTTCTAATATCAGGTAGAAATGAAATCATCCTGAAATCAACTGGAGATCAGTAAGGGAAGGAACCTTGTGAAGGAACAAATTTTGTCCCATAGGCATTATTTAAAATTCCTAAAGATGTGAAAAATTTTAATATCTTAACTTCAATTTGTAACATCTGTGGCTTCAAACCAGACATAAACAATACTAAAATTAATTATATTTTTTGTGTTTCCTCAAAATAACGTTGTAAATATTAAAACCACAAGTTATACTTTAAAATGAGACTGGACATTGACTATGATTACTCTGAAAGATGAAGTATTTCATACACAAAGATCAAAGTATGCTGCTTAACTGTTTTAAAGGAGAAATACTTTGTAAAAGTTAGTCAGAAACTTTGGCTTATGGATTGAGCTGTTCCTTTTTGTGTAGGTGAAGAAAGAGAGCCAAGATTTCAAGTATTTATTTTAACAATTATTCCTAGGCTTGTCATCTTCTCTGAGGAAAGGACCTCCCGTATTTTGGTTAAGCCATGTGTTCGTCGTGGGAATGTTGGGGTTTCTTCAGTCAGCTACAGTCAAGGTTTGAGCAGCTAATAACAAGTAGCTTAACAAAACCTCATTTTTTATACTTGGCAGGTTGACATTGTCTGCCCAGCGAGGCTGCTGCTAGGGTTAGAGCAATATTTTCAGCAAACACTGGTTCTGCAAAGCCATTTCAGTTTTGTGCAGTCTAACCACATGCATGATCAAATGTACCCAGCTGACCACATCCTCTCCAGCCCTGGCAGTGAGGGACAGAACCCATCTTCTCCTAGTCTAGACAGGGCCCAAGAAACAGATTTATCTTTGTCTGAGTGATTTTAGGATTTCTACTGTTTCATCCGGATTGACTATATGTGACAAATTCGTGGACGCTGGAGCAGTTCTCTGTGCAGTGCTCAGGTGAATGAGGTTTGCACGGTGCCGTAGGGTGGCTGTTTTGGAGAACACCAACAAAGCCAATCTCCAAAATTCCTACTGCAGACCTGGAGCTGTAGCAGCTCCATAACAGCTGCACTCCCCCTGCTTGGGGTTACATTCATACTCATGGTTTTCAACCCTCAGTTTTTCCCTGATGATTTCAAAATGGAACAAAAGGGAGTTCCTATGGCACGTATTTTTTCCAAAGACTTTCCAACTTTCCACATCCTGCTCCCATGCCATAGCGGAAATATTCTAGCTCTTCTGCTGCTTGGACGGTAGGGGTCTGAGTTGTTAAACCTTTTGCATCTCAATCATACTATTTAAGAAAAATCTGTTGATTTAAATAATGTCAGAAAGAGATACTTGGACCCTCAAGGGTCCTGAGCATCATTATACCAAAAAAGAGCTTGTGAGTTGCTCTTTCTTCCAAAGAAAGTAAAACCAAGCAAACTCTTTAACTCGTAACTTGGTTTTAAAATCTTACCACTCTAATTTTTCAGTCTTGAGATTTCTGCCTGAAGTACTTTTCTTGGGCTATCTTTGTTTTACACCAAAACAAATATTTTAAAAAATCCATTTTCCATTGATTTTCCTTACCCAGAAAAGCAGCTAGGAGCTAATAAAAGGAGGAAGGCTGGGCCAAAGAAAGCACTGTGGCTGTTGTAGGTTTGCAGAGCTGGTCTGGGGAACAAGAGCTGCTGTCAATCTCCTTCCTTTTCCTCATTTGCAAGACACAGCTGGAGAAGATCTGGGCATGTACCCATGCCAAGGCTCCATTCCAATAGCATCCAAATAGAGAGATTAAACTAACATAAACATTAATTTATATTTAAAAATTAACCTAAGTAACCAACAAGAAACGTATGAGACTAATCATAAAGAAAAACCTGATCTCCAC
>NW_010336369.1:14071-19928 GCF_000700745.2 Antrostomus carolinensis | reverse complement strand
CCCAGACACATTGATGCTTTTCCTTCAGCTCATCAAGTTGCATCAGAACAGATTTTATATTTTAAAAATGTTAATTTTTAACTATGTATGTGTGTATATGCTTGGAGCACCCAAAAAGCTTCCTGAAGTGAATAGCATGTAGTATAATAGATACCACTTGTTCAGATATTTTATGGAATGAAGGTAGGAGGCAGGATCCTCTATTTCTGTTGATGACAGAAGTTTGCCTGAACATAACCTCCATTACCAGAATATTAAAAATACCTTTATCTGTCTTTTATCTATATACAGCTACAAAAAGAGACACTAAAATAATTAAGGGTATGAGGAGTAGATATGTAGATATGCAGACTTTAAAGACATGTAGACAAAGTAGAGCAGCAACATGCTTTGTACCACCTTTTAAAACAATATCAACCATCAGAGATAAAGGGTGGAGGAGGTGTATTACTTTATCATGGTCTTCTAATCCAAGCTGAAACCGGGGCATTTAAGTCTCCTAGCAGTTGTAACACTAGAGCACAGAACCACCAAGGTGTTTCTTGTCTGTCAGGCAGACAGTAGACAGTTTAGCTAACGCTACTCATGTGCCCAGCATGCAAAGCACAAACTTGTGTGAGCATTGACTTTCTTCTGAATTCGCAGCTCTTGGAAAACTTCTAATTACATAATTTTTGCTGTATCCAGATGTATCCTCGTTGAGATTCATTCATATACTGTCTTGCTGTCAGCTTTCTTCTGATTCTTGCCTTGTATCCAACTTTTTGTTTTGGTCAATAGCGTTTCAGTCCCCTCTTAAATCATTATGGCAGCGTTTTGTTTTTACAGGAAGTTCTGTGGAGAACCGCAGAGGTTTTCAAATCTGAGGCAAGCAGCCTGCTTGTGACTTGAAACAAAACAATGCCTTTTTTAGCTTTGATTTAATTTCTAGGCATTCTATAAATGCCCGTAGAATCTACCAAACTAAGCTAATGTAAATTTATGAATCATATCCTCAAGATGCAAGTAAAATTTGCTTGTGTCTTTAAGCTGTTAGACTCTCTTAAAGACTGCAGGCAGTTAGTATGCCCCAGGCTCTGCTTCCCTCGATCCAGCATGCCCTTTAGAACATGAATTTAATTGTGTTAAATTTCCTAGAGGTGTTAATGGAAAATGTTGGACGTAAAGGTATGAATCCTGGTTCATAGTCACAAATGTTTTATTTCATCTCCAGGTAGATTATTTTTAAGTAATGTGTGATTTAGTTTTCATTTCCTCTCTATTTTATTTAAAAGAAAAAGCTTTCTTTGTTGTTATTTGCTATTGCAATTAATCTGTGCATTAAGAGTAGCAAAACTTAATCTTATGGCGTAGAAGGCTTGCATGCTACTTGGAAAGTTTAATCCATCATCCTGTGTTTATTTCTCAGCTGTTTAGATTTCATTCATTTTGAGTCACAATCTTTTCTTTCCAGCTTGTGTGTGAAGTATGAAATAAGTTCAAGATGTGTGTATAAGTCTGTGTATGCAGGTCTCAACGTCTTTTCTGACAAAGATTGACTCCTTTCTTAGTTTTCCTGAAGAACATGACTGCAAATCAAGATGCTTGGGATAGGAAAAGTATCCAGAACCCCACTAACTATATTTGGAAACCTCAGGTTTAATACATGCCATACAAACAGATCACATATAGAGCCAGTGCATACCACTGTTTTGAACACCGTAATCTTGAATATTTCTAATATTCAAGATATTAGAATATCCCTCCTACTTCTCCCTCCTACTTTCCCTTTATATGTAAATGATATGTTGATGGAGGGCTACTAGTGTAGGTGACCAGTTAGAGCATTCCTGTGTGGATAAAACTGTCCCTTTTTTCAAATTAGAGTTATAACATATATGACATTTCAGCCTTATGAAATTCTTTTTAGTCTGTTATTGTTATTGCCAATATTTTCTTCTTATTCTCACATTCATAGCATGTCAATAATCTTTATGCCTATGTAAACTGGTAGAGTATCCTAAATATTACTCAAGGTCACTCCTTTCTCCAGTCATTCATGGGGCTGATCCATTGCTCTGGTATCAACAAATTTCCAAGGATGTTTTTTGATTGAGTTTCAAATTGAAAGCAAGGTCCATGTGCTCAAGCCCACATTTCTTCCCAACCTTGTCACCCTGTGGGAAGTGCCACTCAAAAGGAACAGTGCCAAAGAAAACTTCCCATCTTTTTCCTGATGGAAGCTGCTCTCTTCCTGGATCCAAGTCAGTGTAAAGAGCTTCAGAACACTGCAGACTTCAGCGCTCCTTGAATCCCAGTTGTTGTTTTCTCTGTAATCAGCAAGAAAAGGGGGTTTGAAAGGCTCCAGAATGAACTGCAGAACCTGGCTGGGCCCATCTGCCCCAGAACTGTGTGGCTGAACCAGGATGAGATAAAGGAGGAATCCTACCATCCAAATTGACTTGTTTAGGCAGTACAGCTGACAGGTGAGTACCACAGCTGTCAAAAGCTTACTTGCCACAACCAGTATATTTCTGCTCTTAATATTAAAAGTGTGTCAGAATTTCCATTATAAACCACTTATTTTGTGGGTTTATAGCTTTGCCATAAAAATACACCTTGGGTTGAGTCTTGGCATGCAGCCATTTGACTGCTTCTAACACAATATTAATTCAGAACATCCAGACAGTGTTTTTAAACACCAGGATCTGAAAAGTTGTTGCTTCTTTTCTTTTTTTTTTTTCTTTTTTCTCAAGTACTTTGTTTTCTGCAGGACCTGCAGAAATCAAAGATGTCTGGATGTTAATTTCAATAAAAATCTGCAATATCTGTAAACCCTTTTTGGAAGGACTGGGACCTGTGATAAGAAAGAAAGATCTGGGGACATCTACAAAATTCTCAGGCCAGATGGGAAGGTTGGATACAGACCTCCAAGGCTGAATTGATGAGATCGCTCTCTTGTCCAGCAGTCTGGCTGCCATCACCCAGAAAGCTTACCAGAAGATAGCAGAAAGCAGGAGAGTTTTGTCCAGCCTGGAACTTGCTATCACAAATGAAGATATAAACTAAAATATCAGTCGTGGAATGAAATCCATGAATCTTAGGTCACATTTGAAGTCCATAGTGTAACAAAATGATTGTCGGTCAGTGATCAATCTGAGATGAGAAATTAGGAGAAAAAAAATACTTGTAATTTGAAATTTACAGATACTCAGATGAGATATTTCAGATCAGCTCAAAAAATATCCAACCCTCAACTTCTGAGCTATGGGCTTCAGGAGGAGCACATATGGTCTGCTGAGATCAGAGCCCCGATGAATGACGGGAAAGATGGACAGAAACTGGAGCTCCCAGCAGCCAAATCCTGTAACTCAAGTACTGTTTATAAAATTAATGATGAAAAGGGGTGATCCTAATCTGATCCCTGGCCTTACTGCACAATTAGGAAAAGTGATAATCTTGGTTTGTGAAACAAGGAAAATCAGCAGCTGTGGAAAAATTAAAGGAAGTCGTTCAGTTAAATATTAGGCTTATGCAAAAATTGGCTATAAAAGCCTTTTTGAGGCTGGCCAGGGCAGAACCTCAGAAACGCCTTGGGAAAGTTCTTCAATCAGTTCAGGAAATGTGAAGACATGAAACTGAAAGTGCTGAGCTCCACAGGAATGAGGGTAAAACTTAGAGCTTTTCTCTAGGTTTGGTCAGTTTACTTTTTGAATGTATATGAGGATCTGTGAAATGAATGGAATAAAGTACCCTTTCTCAGACTGAAGTTATTGGACAAGGTGGACTGAAAAAGAATAAATTTGTCTCAAGCAGGGAGAGTGTCTGCTGGCAAACATGAAACATCCAAAAGGTGGGGAAATTGATTTTGAAAATACATCCTGTTCTGAGCAAGAAATGTAACTAAAATGATGGATAAGCCATGGAAGGGTTTGGGTGTTTTCATTATGGCTAGCAATAGAGTAGTACATGCTGAAGTATTGTCTTACAAATTAAATCTCTGGAAATGTTCTTTAATTATGTGGCCCAGGTGAAGCATAGTATTTGTAGATAACCGAGTTGCAGTGAGCAGGTTTTCCTAGTACAGTGAACTAGTACAGCAGGTACTTGTCAGTATATTTTTACCCAAGTAAAGGCAGACTAATGGAAATCATATTTCAAGGGCCAAAACCTTGCAGAAACATTGGCTGCTTAGCTGCTAGATCTGAAGGAGAGGTTCATTTTCTCTTGCAGTAAGAAATTTAAATTCTACATTCATTTAAATGCAGAGCTGCAGCATGTTCTCAAGTGATTTCCTCACAGCATATGATGCTGTAGGTAGGTATACTTGCTTTAGCTTTCACCCAGTTACAGCTGAGTGTAACTTTGAAAATACTACAGCTCAGAGATCAATACAAGTCATAAGGGTCCACTGAGTACCTCAAGGCTACGCTGAGCTTGTGAGCTTCTACTGAAGTTAGTCACTGTTGTTGTTTGTACTTGTGTTAGCAGGGATAAAGACACCATGGCTGTGCCACAGTCACAATTGTGGTGTGTTGTTTAGATTCCCTAAAAGGTTTTCTCAGTTAATAATCAGTACTCTGGATCAAATAAATAGACAGCCTGCACACGGTGGTCTGCCACAGCTTGATTCTGAGGGAAACCAACCCGTTACACTGCACCTTGCTATTTAGCAAAAGCAAAGTGGTGAGAAGAGCTACTGGGCATCAAGGAAATGAATTGGGATGGGATAAGTGAGCTTTCAACAATTTTTGGACCTCACTCACAGTTCTGATTAAAGTCAAATGGTGGCCCAAGCAGATTCTGCGGAGCCACGTAACAGGAAAAGGGGGAGGGAAGAGCTTTCAGAGCAGGACAAGACCTACTGCAATTTAAAAACATGTCTCCTGGCTCAACACCTGCTGCATTTTAGATGGGGAGAAGGTATGGTTCAGCATGCCTGTTTCACATTATCTCTAGATGGTATCTTGATATGAAGTAAAACATTTGAACAGGAACCGACGTATTTACAAATGGTCTGTAATACGTTGATAGTCATCAACCTGAAACCAAATCCAAAGACAAGTGAATCATTGCAAGCAGAAGTAATTAATAATGAGGACACAGCCAGCCAGGGAGTGGTTTTCACAGACAAAAAGAAAATGGAGGCAGGACAATCCTGACCAGCTCTCCAGACAATGGCAGTCGAGTAAAGGTTTCTGGGTTGTTTTAAGGATTCCTGCTACTACTATTTCAGGCAGTTTATTTGTGGCTTTGTTAATATTGTAAAACCACTGCATGAGTTTGGTGAGAAGGAAACTGTTTCAGTGGCTAGCACAGTGTGATTTCACATTTTCAGTTTTTTAAAAAAAAGCTCTTGTAACTGCTCCCGTTTTAGCCTCCCCATGTTTCAAACACCTTTCAGGCTGGATACAGATGCTAGCGCTTATGGGCTGGGGGCTGTATTGACAGAGGAAATCAAAGGCCTTGAGAGGATGGGGGCTTATTACAACAAAAAGTTTATGTTCTCAGGAGAGAAATTAATATTCTGCTCCAAGAACATCTGACAGTGGTTAAATCTATAGAACGTTTTCACTGCTGTTTCTTTGGAAAAGGATATATGGTTTGGACAAATCCTCAGCAGGCTGCAGGGACTCTGAAGGGCGCGTTACCTCCTGGTCACCAAAGGGAGGAATGTTGTGCTTCCATGGTGTGAAACAGGCTTGAGCACGGGTTTTATCTGGAGAGCAACGTTGGAGGGTCGTTACCAACACTGCCCTATCCCAGAACACGAGGAACAAGTCGCCTGGGGAAACCCTGAGAGTAGCCCAATGCCCAGTTGTCCAAATGACTCTCCTGAAAGTCTAGTTCCTTCAGGACAGGGAGTTGGAGTGCTGGG
>NW_010336369.1:11113-14049 GCF_000700745.2 Antrostomus carolinensis | reverse complement strand
GCTGTGTGAAGAGTTATGGACCTTTTGTTTTGTAAACAAGTGTAATTGTGTTGAAGAAACGCATGACTCTATCAGCCATTAATTTCTCCTGACATAACTATGCTGCAATAAATTGAGTTTTATTAATTTGTTAGTGTTCAAGGAGGTATACTGCTATTATATTTTCTAGATCTACTGCTAGATAAAGCAAAGAAAACCTGTACCTCAGTGAAGGACACATACAATACCATGTGGCTGAAACCTGTGTTTTTATACCTATCTATAAAATATCGTGGTGATTTCTGGGGTCTATCCATGTGAACTAAGTAACAGACTGATAATTTTCTTGCTGCATTAAACCAAGTGCTGTGAAATGTTGAGAGTTTTTTGCTATAACACACAGAGATTCAGCTTTAAAGTTTTTGTATCTAAAGCTGCACTTTCCTAAACATTTTATTTTTCTATTCCTGAACCATCCTGGAGCCATCATGTTACATTTCTAGTGTCTCACTGACTTGTGCAGCAACAGACCATGATACCAGAGTTACAGAAGCAAAGGGAAATAAATATGTGGCTTTAAACACATCTATGTTAAACACAGATATCTCAACTTCTGGATGTCATAAGCAGCTGGAAACTGAAAGGATAAAAGCTGGGAAAATGGGTATTTATGAATAATCTGATTTTAACACATTTGTTTCATTTTAAAGTTATTTGAAGCTTTCTTCAAGCAGTAGGAGGGATCAAACACTGGAAAATCAGTTGTGTAAAGATTTTCATCACTTTGTAAAACCTCTGTTGAATGAGCTCACATGTAAATCAGTGGTACTGCTGGGTTATTATGGGTTATCCAGT
Source organism: Antrostomus carolinensis (assembly GCF_000700745.2). NCBI lineage: Eukaryota > Metazoa > Chordata > Aves > Caprimulgiformes > Caprimulgidae > Antrostomus > Antrostomus carolinensis. The sequence goes on along the minus strand of NW_010336369.1, from coordinate 13,215 downwards.
AATGCTGACCCACATCAGCAGGGGTACATTTCACAAAACATGAAGCAGGGATGGTTTTTTCATGGGTAAGCTGTCGATGTGGGTTTTATGCAGCCTAAGAGCCAGGTAGGTTTTTAAAAACAGGAGTGGTAAGGAGAGCATCTGAAAACTGGTTCTGAATGTGGGAAGCCCTCCTGCAGAAACAAGCACATTAAAATTAAGTAGCATACTCAGCTGGTGTTTGTGCCTGATTCTGGGGCCTTGAAACAATGACCCCAGATATGTAAGTACTTGGGAGGTGCTTGGAGTCTGGAGTAACTCCGATCTGAGCATCTTGGCAGGATTCAAAGCAACTTGTGCTTTAAAATTTGACCTGTTGGGGGCTGTAAGGATGAAGGTTTGAGGTTACTTGATGTTTCTGATTTGTGTGACTTGGTCTCCAGTCTCATTTCACCTTCATTGTGCCTGCTTAGCTACTCCTCAGAGTGCTCTGTCCTCCAGTGGGATCCTTGAGGTAGAGTTGTTACTCTAGCTTACTGTGTAAGCATGTGGAGCTCACTCCTGTACGTACTTCATGGGCCATCCTGAACGTCAGATTTAGATGATTTCTTCTAGATGCCTTTGAAGTTCATTAATCTTCACAGAGCTGGGATGTTAACAGCTAATGGTCCATTCCAACAAAGTGCTGAGCTCCCTCAAATCAAAACATCTTGCAGAATGAGGCCAAAAACTATGCGTTAGGAAGAAGTGTGAGGAGAGCTTTATTAGTACAGCACGTATTTAACCCATAGGAAACCCCACAAATTTTACTCATTTTAAGTGTATTTCACACTTTTTGACTATTTGAAATAACCACATTTGTGAAAACTTCTTTTAATGAATAGAGCTCTTTATGTACAAAGGCAAAGCTTTTTTCCTCCCCTAAGTACAGTACTTTTAAAATACTATTTCTTTTGTAGGTCTGGCTGCTACCATCGTCTGTTCATTATTGCTTACTGCTACAGAACCCTCAAGAAATGAAAACAGGCAATTTAGATTACAATTCAGCTTAAAAGATTTTTGCTGATCTGTACCACACATTCATCAGGACTAATAAGACAGATAAGTAAAGAACTTTGTTATTTAATGCCAACTCCGATAAAGCAGTTCTTCGGCGCAAGCGGAGAGGCAGCGCGATCTTTGTGTGTGAGTGAGGGGAACGAGCTACCTGGTTACAAATTCTGATCCCACTGAAGTCACTGGGGGGTTCTGCCATTTGGCTTCAACAAAGCAAGGGCTTCACCTTATGTTTAAAAGAAATATTTCCCTGGGACTGTTGTCAGAATGCTGGCAAACATATAATTTTTAAATCTACCTTCCTTTTCACATTTGAATGTTTGTTTCCCTTACATGCTCATCAAAGTAATTTTGTATAAAAACTTCTCATCGATTTCATTTTATTTCAAGTTGGTTTTGAATCGGTTCATTTTTTTATTTCTTGTGGATTTAGAGACCCAACTTGTTTCCCTTACATGCTCATCAAAGTAATTTGGTATAAAAACTTCTCATCAATTTCATTTTATTTCAAGTTGGTTTTGAATTGGTTCATTTTTTTTATTTCTTGTGGCAATGTCTGGGCTGAAAACGTGGTAGGGGAACGTTCACATATTTTGTATTGCTGGGATTTAAACTGAATTAAAGAAAAACAGAAATGAAAACATTTGTTTATGTAGTTAAAAAAAAGTCATGTAAAGTTGGGCCCAAGCTAATCCTTTCATGAACACAAACCTTCACCTTTTTTTGCAAGCACACCATAAATGGAGAGGCGTGCATCTCATCTCTACCATATCAATGCCATTTTGGAGTATGTTAAAAAACCCCACTCTATTTGTCTTAGGAAATATTGAAAACTTTTATAGGGAATTCGGAAAATATTTTTTGGCTAGCATGAAAGGTAAAATCCTGCAGCACAAAGTACAGACATGGGCACAGAGACTGAACAGACGGGCTGCTGTAAAACAGCCATTTAATAAGGCATTAAAATGCCATCGACTTGGACACATAAAAAAAAAAGCTATGAAAACAAATGCCTTTCAAATAATTAGGATCTTATGCCTGAGACCAGTGTTGATCTCTATGCAGAG
>NW_010336369.1:0-11081 GCF_000700745.2 Antrostomus carolinensis | reverse complement strand
TGCTGAAATCAGACCAGTCTAAGTCTGATCGTCTAAGGAAGGAATTAGCAGCGTATAAATCGGCTGCTGCTTGAGATTTTTCTGTTTCTGCCATACATAACCATTCATAGAAATGATCATTTCAGCCTTTCTATCTCCTCCTTTCTGTTTCCTAAAATCTGTCTTGGTTTATTTGATTTAATATACTAGAATAATTTTTTAATTGAATCTCAGATTTTTATCCTGAGCGTGTGAAATGGTTGAATCACCACTACCTTTTACCCACACTGTGTGAGTGAATCTGAGCCAGGATAACAGATGCAGCCAGAAACAGCAGCAGAACCCATTTCTAGTCTTGAAAATGTAATGTGACTTTGCTTTCACTTGAAGTAATGTACTTATATTGGTTTGTAAGATTTCACAATAGTTTGTAGTGGTAGCTGGTGTGTAAAATATATCAAACTGTTGTATAAATGTATCCTTTAATGTGATAAAAAAATGCTTCATTAATCATTTTCTTACCTATAATGTGTACATATGCAAAAATAATTATTATAATTGACCATTTGTGCCTGTGTATTTAAGCCTGGGTCACTACTGTCATGATATTCTTCATTGGCACAGCTCAAAAAAGCTATGCTCTTTTAAAAGAATGTATTTGGAAGGATGTGTATCTGTGCTAATGTGGTTAACAGGATAAAACAAAGTAAGAGGGTTGTTGTCTGAGAGATGAGTATCAGATTCTCAACTCAAAGGTAGAATTTAATAGATTTTCTTACAAAAGTGGTGTTAAGTGAATATTGTTTTTCTTCTATAATAAAATTACTGTTTTGATCTCCGTTTTACTACTAACATCAATAATCTTGGAGAAGTGAATGTATGTCCCTTCTGTATTTCATTCTTGTTTCCTGTTTTGTCATTAGTCAGCAGTTAACCCCTAAGGCACATATTTTTAAACTTTGAATCCAGCACGCATCTTTTTCAGATCTGTAATTTCAGATACTCTTTAATTTTGTGTTTTTAACACAGAGAACTGGGTCCCATGATAACAGTCCTGAGCGTAACTTTCATAATCAATCAGAATAGGAAATCTTTGTCTTCATATTGTGATTTCATCTATTAATCAGTTTTATGTGACTTTCTGCTAGCCTGGTTTTTCAAGGTGTGAAAAATTGCACTGCAGAGGTATTTTATGGATTGCAACCATAATTTTTGAATAAGATTCTAAATAACTGGTTTGGTTATAAAGCTTTGAGCAGAACTTTTAGGTTCCTATGAATTGCTCTGAAACCTTTGTTGCCATTTGGCTAGAAGTACATCCCAATTAGTAACCCTTCTATCTAGCAGTAGCAGTATGTAAGTGATTTTATTTTTTTTTAAGTCAGTTGTAAATGATTAGTCCAAAAAGAGTAGCATAAAACTTCGAACTAGTCCCCTGCAGGAGTCGGCTGGAGGAAATTAAAGGATCAACAACATAAGGGAAGCACTGAGGTAGGATTGTTCCAGGCTGCAGCCACAGGCTTTCACATGCACTCAGGAAATTGACTTCATCAAAAGCTGAGGATGCAGGCGTGAGGATGAGGAGGATAACGCAGGTGATGATTCTAAATCATGGCTCAATATCACATCATTTTCCATGGGAGAAGTTTCCTCCTTACCTCAAAAAAAAGCAGCTTTTTCAATATAAAAATTGAATCTTCTCCTTATGAATTAATAAAAGTTCAGCACAAATCTAAGTTATAAATCTAATGTAACTTAATAAATAATGAAGACTCAGTTTCCCCAAAATAAGATCAATTAGGTGGGGTTTTTGCACAAGTAAAAGAAGGATTCCCTCTAAACTCCACTGCTCATTTCAGAGATACTGCTCTGTGCCCTGTGCGTGGATTTGTGTGTGTGTGAGAGCTGTAAAACCAACGACTCGGGAGTGCTGGGGACTTACAGTCAGGCAAAGCAGGTTTTTTTAATATCTTAAGTAAATTCATGCTGCAGAAATGTGGATCTTCTGGGCCTGAGATGAAGCTGAAACCTTTCTAGTGGAGCAGGAAAGAATCACAAGAGGGGGAAATGCATAAATCTACATCTGGAGCCAAGTATGCTGGGAAGGCGTAAAGAGATGGGGGAGCAGGAGTGCCAGAGCGGGGCTGAGAGCGAGCGAAATTCCAAGGGGAAAAGTGGAAGAAAGAAAGAGGAATGTCCCAGGAATGAAGCTCTTATAATGTTCAAAACTTTCATCGGAAGTGAAACACTGGAAGGCTTTAACCCCAAATAAGGAAATTACAACAAAAATTAACAATATTCAGCTATTCAGATGTCAAAAGAAATAGCAGAGTTATTGGTGTTAGAGGTTATTGCCAGGAGGGAAAAACTCAGCACGTCTGGGGTAATTAAGCTTCACTGGAGAGCATGGATCCCTTCTCCAGGTAAGAAATGCTTTTTATAACATGGCATCTTTGGTTATTGTAATTAAACACCATGGGCTATTCTGCATATGAACTCTTAAACACTTTAGTCCTTTATCATGGGATTTTACTGGCCAGGCATGTGTGTTCTTATGGCAAAAAGCACTGACTGCTATAAAAAAAGAAACCCAAACATTTCTTTTTATTACTTGACTCGCTGTATTTTTATATATATTGAGCCAAATTCATCCCTTGTGGAGCTCAGTTGAAAGCAATAAGGATAGATTTAGCCCCTGTCTATATGAGAAAGGTGGTGACAATTAAAATATATTGTTTAATAATGAGAGCTATGGTAGGGAAGTGTCTTTGTGTCTATGAAATTATACACCACGACACCATGTTGCCAGTATAGAGTGGGACTTGCAAAACATGAAAGACCGGTTTCTGATGGAAAGGCAAAAGCTCTCTAACTTTTATTATTATGATTAAATATCACAAAGGCAGTTGAACAAGACTCATTTAGGTGACATCTCCAAAAGTCTCATTTATAGTGTAGTATTTTACCATAGAGCAAGCCATTTAAAAATATTTCTTGAATGTTATTGTGTGTGGCTATCAAGGGCAGTATGACTGGCTGTTATTAGCAGTAAGTAAAAAAACAGTTTTTATTTCATTTATATTTTAGTGATTTTCAGTACTATTGCAAAAAGGAATGTAGCCTATTAAATGAAATGTATGGACAGCCATTGTTATCACTTTATATTGGTAGTTCCCAGTTGTTCCCATGTGTTGAGGCATTGTACTAATACATGAAAGGCATTGTTGATGCCCTGAAGATCTGAAGGTCTTTCCTGTTTTGGCAGTGAGATATCCGAAGCTCATTGCAGAGCCAAGTCATCTCTGCAACACCAGAATTACTGAGTTTTCTTTGGCTCGCTGGCCTGGGGAGCCATACATGGCAACTCTTCTTTGTATGGGTGTTGGTAAGTTCTAGTGACTTTTATAAACCAGAGCCTGTACTGTCTGCTGACTTCCCCCCTTTTCCTGATGGTATTTGGGTAACGGCTATTCATAGCCATAACCATATCCCTAATTCCCGGCTCTCCATGCGTGCTTCCAGGAAGCCTGGCTCAGCTTTGCTCTGCGTCATAATTGTCCCAGGTATTTGGTGGAACACTTTACTGGGTGCTGGGCCACCTTCTTGCCAAGAAGGGGAGGTGGGAGGGTGAGAGGAATAACGAGAGTGATTTCCCTCAGGCCTGGAGGGCTCAGAAAAAGTCTTTTACCCCAGGGGCCCCTGCTCCTTCCCCTCTGCTCTGACCCTTTGCCGCTGCCTGTCAGTATGCTTTAGGAACTGGGGCTGGGAAAGGTCAGAGTCATAAGAGGACAGATATTTTGTTGACCTAAGAATGGAACCAGCTCTTGATGGCCCTGTCCAGGAGCATAAGGAAACCACTGACACCCAGCCTGTTAACTAACAGGCTCCAGCAGAAAAGGTAGCTCTTGAATGAGCCTGAAGATATAAAATATTGCAGGTGCATGAGTTGCTCTGTTCCTCTAATGCTACTGGTCTTCCAAGGAGTCTCCAACCCCCCAAAAATGAGGGGAACAAAAACCACAGAACAAAAATAAAAATCATTTTTGCTGTACTTATTGCTCATTCTGAATCTCTTTTATAGAAATCTGGCCTTTGGCATTGAACTCCAATAATATTTTATTAGAAGAAAGCATGATTCACTGAAATGGTGCACTTCGGTATCTATGGAAAGGAAAACTGGGAAGGACACAAAAGAAGCTAGGCTGTGGAAAACCAATTCAAGGAACCATTGCCACACAAAGAATCTCAATCTGCAGTAAGAAACAACAGAAAGGAACAAAATACTTCCAAGGAAATATCTGAGCATGATGTTGGCACCAAGAAAGGAATTATTATTATATTGGCCCATCCTATAGTATATGTGGTAGGAGAATACTCTGTCATTTTGAAATTAATAGGATTCTTTTTATTAGCATCAATGTGGTGATCAGGACTGGCCCATATACCTGTAAAACTGAAACTTAACCCAAGAAGTAATAAGAGATCCCAGGAGGAAGGGGATGTTTAGTCTGTCTTAAATAGGATAAAAGTCACTTTTCTCCTTTTTTGCACATTTTCAGAGACCTGTTTTTCAAACTCTGAAAAGCATAGCTGTTTTACCCAGAATTCTTTACATGTTATGAGAACAGAAGCAGTTAAAACGAAGAAACTCGGAGCACAACCTAAACCTCTCTCCATGACACTGAAGTTGGTGACTCCACGCTAGATGGTACCTCAGGGTACACAGTCCGTGCTCTTGTCCAGTCCTGCCAAACTTTGCAATATGTGAGTGTAGTAAAGTAGGGTCCCAATCTCAGTTATGTTGAACTGGGAACCTCACCTTACACACTGTGTTTAACAGCACTCAGGTCACTCAAACATAAGCACAAGTGCCCACGCTCACCAGTGACCATCAGATCCTTGGGCAGCTTGTTTGCATGGTGCTGGTTGCTTTTGCTCTTCAGCAAGAAGAGGAGTTTTCTATTTCTTTATTTCCTTTTCCTCTTCTTTTTAGTTTTCTAGTTCACATTTTACTTGTATTTAGACCCTGACTACTGACTTCCTGCTTCTCTTTCTTTTGCTGATGAAAACTGATTTTCAGACCATCTAATTAGCTACTTCTTGGAGGTGAGTGAGTATTATTTTCATGTTCTGCATGAGAGAAGCAAAGCAAAAATTAAGTGGTTCACTAATGACCGTAGGCTGAATCATTGCTGAGTATATTAGCATTTGTAAATCCTGAATTTCACTGGAGTTCTTAGTCTGCAGTTGAAGCTGTTTTCTCCTTTGAAACCACATTTAAGAGGAGTACAACTAAGTAGGGATTTTTAGCTTCACATTTCCATTAGTAGCTGGTCTAAATGAAGACTTAGTGGTGGCTTCTTTGTATTTTTTAGGGGGAGAGCAAGTGACATCTGCACTAGACATCTGCTCAACACACCTGTTGAGCTGGTGGCACCATATTTGGTGACACTGTGAACATGCGGACATGCTTTATGGGACATGCCCTAGCATGGGATGCACAGGATCAGTCCTTGTTTCCCCTGGGTTCTCAGAGCTTCAGGATATTTCTGTTTCTAAGTTCTTGATTTAATGTCTCTGCTGCTCTGGAGTTTCTATGTCACACCAGGGAGGCTGGTCAGTGGACCCATCAAGACATCAGTGTTCCAACCCGCTCTTGCCTCGCTCTAATATTCTGTATATGTTGAAGTACAAGATCTGCCCTCTTGCTTTTTGAAGCACACCCCTCCAGCTGACTTGCATTGACACCTTCCAGTCTTGAAGTGCTTGGGCAATGCTTATACAAAGAGTTAAAACCCCTTTCTCCTTACATGTTCCTGATGAAGAAACGTAGAAAAACTGCAGATCAGCCAAACATTTATGTAACAGGCATGTGCTCAGTTCTAACACCGAGCGTAAATCTAGTCCTTCTCCGTGATACTGGACAGAAATCCCAGTGGAAGTTTTTCCTGCCTCTAACCTGTCTACTTGCCTTCATAATGATAAATGGTGGGAGGGAAAGGGTGAGGGAGGGGGGAAAGCTATCCCAGCTTTGAACTGGTTGTGTCTTAAAAAGGATGGGAAGGAAGAATGCAGGTTCATTTGAAACTGAATTTTTATATGGCTAAAATCTTCAGTGTGTTTCTCCTCTTGGTCACTTTTGGTATCCTTGTAAGTCTTAGCCCAAATCCTTACCCAAAGATGTCTAATCAAGTAAGATGTTGTGACTACTTCTATTTTTTACCTCAAATTGAATGAATTACCTATTCTTACTTGCACTTTTGTCCTGCACGTAGTTGCTCAGTAGCTGTCACCTTTGCTTTCAGTCTAGGTATCCGTTGCCTGCTGACTGTTTTATATTACTTCTGATGCACAAAGTGAGTTCACCACCTTTCCAGGATGTCTCATGATTGATTCCTCATGTCCAGGGCAATCTACTCTAAAGTTTCAGGCTAAAATGAGTGCTTGGATTTAGTGCGAATAATCAATGGTTTGAGTCTTATTCTTCTTACGTTTTGAGCTATCCATTTGTGTTTTAGATTCACAACTGATATTAAATACAACACAATGTATTAGATTTAAAATTTTATTCTTCTCTCAGTAGCTGCTCAGATGCCCTGGGCATGAGTAAACCATAATTTGCAGAGTCTGGCTGTGTCATCCATCAAACTCAAATGCTCTCTGCCTCATACCTAAACTGTACACTGCACAGCCAAGGCTGAAAGCTGGGCTTGTTGAAAAGATTAGAGGGCTGATCTTGCTATGCTGAAGTCTATAAAAGTTTTCCTATTGACTTCAACAGAAACAGGACTGAGCCTTATGATTTTGGCATGAAAATATGAAAATATTATTTTTCATCTCTGCTGAACGCTGAACTCCAGCACACATTGTTGTCTGCCTTACGTAGGATAGAGGCCGTTCAGGAGAAATAGTAGTTTTGCACATATTGTTCTCTGCACATGTTGTTCTTTAGTAAATACTTGTTCAAGGATGCTTTTTTGCTGGCAGTGTCCAAGGCTTCATACAGAAATCTGGCCCAGTTTTCTGCTATCAGTGTAAACCTCCCAACTAGAAGCTACATTTGTCAAATTTTGTCTTTCAGAATTGTTAAAATCGTTGTCGTCCAAGTAGACAGCGCCAACATTCCACACAATTCTCTTTAAAAACAAAACAAAAAACTTCCTTCAGTTTGTAAATACAACCCCAGCAAAAATTATCATCAAAACTGAAACAATGTGTGGCTGAAAGACAGAAATTAGCATTTGCTGAAAACTAAGGAAAACGCCAACAAAAAAACCTAGATGGAAGATGTTGGCATTTGCAAAATACTCATTCAAACCTCTTGCCCATTAGCATTTTTCTGTGGAACAAGAGCCTTTTGACCTGTTGTTGCTATTTCTCCTGTTTTCATTCCAGTGGGTTTTGTTTTTCTTTTGTTAAACAAGTTTCTAATTAACAGAAATCAAAATTATCCTGATTTTAATTGAACTACCGTTATCAACGCTTGGCACTAGTTAATATACTTCTTTATTTCTTCCTCTCAGGACCTGGTTGAAAGGTGGACTCAGGCTCAGGAGTGCAGTTGTCAGCCCAGAGGTGCTTTGCTCCACGCCCTTGCTGCATAAATCCACTGTGACATTTGAAAAGTGAATCTCAAACATACCAACAGGTACGTTTGCTGGTCATCACTGGAATAATGGTCTTTCTGACAGAGGACAAGTGTGTGGGTTTGCTTGGCAGCTGTAACCACCCAGTACCGTGGCACAGAGCTCCAAGGGTATTAACTTCTCTGCTGTTACCCAGGGAGTTTCTCAACAGGGTTGAGCAGCCCATGCCAAGTTTAATTTTAAACTTCACTTGGGTTTCACTAGAACACAGGCTGGTCTATACTGCACAGGGCTGGTGCCAGGAGGGGCTGTGCATCCTAGCGTGAAGCTGCCATCTAAACGCCAATGCCTACAGTGACTGTTTTATAGGCAGTTTCTCTCGTGACAGTGTTTTCACATTAAAATATAGTTCATGTTGGACAAGGCTTTTTGCTTTTGTTGTAACCATTCCCAATATTTTCTTCTCTTTCATTTTTAATATTGATCCTGTACTTTGTGGAGAGGAAATCGGTTCAAAACTTTATTCTCTCCACTAGCAAGTCACGGACTCATGATTTCTCTTCCAGCCTGCTATCACAGCCATGAAAACCCTCAAATCACATTGAATTTAGACTGCCTCTTGTCACGGCCAGGTGTATGGCACCTCCTTGGACCATGTCCTTAAATTAAATATTGTCAGATTTTTTGCTGTTCAAACACTACTGCAGAAACATGAGTGGCCAAGGAGAGAGGAGTTTTTTTCTTCCTGCTGGAATTTTTCACTATAACCATCCTCAGGGGAGTTCTCTTCAAAAGAAACATTCCTTCTATACAAGCTGCAAAAAGAATTATTTAATGACATCATAAATTAATACAGAGAGGCACAAATTTTCCAAAATGTGGAGAGAGAGGAAAAAAAAAAAAAATTAATGTTTGCCAAAAACACCCCAGCTCTTCCAGACTCAGACCTCTCTGGAGCCTGTGAGCTGCCAATGATACCAAATGGAATGGTGGGGCTTTTGGCATGACTTAAGTTTAGCTTGTTTAAATTTTGGCAAATATTCATATTACTCACATACTCAGCTAGCTGATACAAATATTTGTTCTATTTAGAGTGAAGTCCAAACTCAGTGCTGGCATTAAGTGCTGTTGGACTCGATGGAACTAAGCTTGCTTGCACCAATATTAAATTTGGACATCTACCTCAAAGAAAAACAGAATTAAAAAATCCCCTAGCCTTTTAGTACAGATTAGAACACATCAATGGAAAACAGACCTCGTGTATCCAAGTTTTCCTCGCTTGCTAATTTTTGCCTTAATCTGCCTTGAAATGGACCTAGTTTTTCTGCACTTGGCACTTGGATTGCCATTCCCTGCTACGATGCAACAAGCCGTCTAGAGCTAGGGCTGAAAAAGCCTCCACACACGTGAAGTTCTCCACATTCTTGAGAAGTAAAAACTGTTTAAACTGTAGTAAATCAAACCCGGACACAGTAAGCGTACTTGATCTATTTTAATGCTGTGCAGGTTGTTGGGATTTTTATTTTTTTTTTTAAATGAAGTCCACAATTTAGTGTTTCTGATCTGAAAAACAAATAGAGCAAATCCTTAGGGGTTACTTCAATGTTGTTGTGCTCTGTGTTTCTGAAGCCCAGGTAGGCGTCACCGGGAAGGACACTGCACAGCCGGGTGCTTGATGGGGAGTCGCACGCTCCACAACTGCCAAACTGACCCAGATGTGAAATGCAGAAGAAATGAAGTGGAACCTGGGTGCCTCATCTGGCCAGAGCAGCGCCGCCTGCCTTGCCCCTGAGCTTGCTCTTGGGATGGGATATATAAACAGGTTAGAAATTTTGCAATGAAAAAAAAAACCCAAACCACCCAACACAAAAAAGAACACCACGTTTCCATTCCATAAATTAATACAACCAGAACATGTTTCAGGGATGTGCTAGCTATGGATCTGTGCTCAGGTTGATGTGATTTGTAAGCTCACCCCAATTTAATGCTCTCTAAATGCCTTTATCAGTGTCACATAGAAGGGGGATGCCACTAACTTAACTTTAGACATTTAGAAATGGGAAATCTAGTCTAAGTGGCTGAGCTAGATTCCTCTCCGAGTGGAAAAAAATCATCACCAGAGAATGATTCATCACATTTTAATCTAAATATCTGATCTCTCTCCACTGACTATAAAAGGAGCCCAGATGACCAGATTAGCATATATCCAAATTTTGCACATTTATGTGCTAACTCAGCCTTTTACAATCATGTCCTGTACTCACAAATATCATGTGCTATTTTTATAACTAAAAGCTTATTATTTGCCCCGGGGTTTCACAGTGCGCTTGCTCAGCTCCAGTGGCTGGTTTGAGACTGAACCTTGACTGTGCCCTTTACAAAGGCTGTGTGCTCACAAGTTAAAACTTGAATTAGTTATTTTCATTAACTGAAAGCTACTGGAATGATTCTTATAGGAGCTTTTTAAACTGTCTTAATCAATAAATATTGCATTGATGAGCAGAAGGGCTATGAAAAATGGTTAAAAATAGAAGCAATGATTATTCATTAAAAATGACATTGTTATTCTGTTAATTGTATTTGTAAAACAGGCAAAAGATCCAGTCTGGCTTGTCATTTGGACTCCAGGCTGCTGACCCCATTAATTTTTAGGTTATAGTGGCAGCATTTGTCTCGTTTAGTGTTGATTCAGTGTCACTATGAGAAATGAACTGAGCATTTCAAATAACGGGTTAGTGACACCCTCAGACCTCTCCCCCCGCCTCCAACCTTTAATTCTTCACTTATTGTCATTGTAACCTGCACGTAAATACAGGAATATCTGTGATTCTGGGATTGTGTGAACATCGGTTTGGTGCTCTTGGTATCAGGTCAGTGGCTGCTTTTACTTTTGCTTGGTAGTGCCTTGTGTATTCAGCTCAATTCATGGGTCTATTAAAATAAAATTAAAACAAAACAAAACAAAACAAACCCCACAAGATATCACAACCAAACTAAAACCCTTTAATCTTAGTGGGCAGTTAAAAGTTGATGGTGTAACTACAAGATGGTAAAAAAAAAAGAGCCAAGTGTACATCTTGGGAAAGTGTGAGACTGGTATAATCAGACAATAGGAGACAGAAGAGAGACGAGGCATCCAATAATTCACCATGGAACATTTTTATACTAATTATTGAAATGCACCCAGAGACAGCTTATAGCAGTAAAATGACTTTATGTTCTGATATGTAAAATAAAACGTTCATGCTATGTAACAAACATTTAAAAATTCCATACCACCTGTATCTAATGTGGTTTCTAATAAAGATTTATCTGTAGTATATATGTTTTTTTATCTAACCAATTCTTAGTTTTTACATCAAAGGTATGTAATAAAAAAATCTTAAATAGACGTCTTTCCAAAAAAAAAAAAAAAAACCCTTGTAACATTCATTTTTATTAAGTATTTCATCTGTAAAAAGCAAAGCTGAATTGGACACGTGGCCTGCATTTGTGATATATATATATTTTTATATA
>NW_010336368.1:26059-31097 GCF_000700745.2 Antrostomus carolinensis | reverse complement strand
CACTTCAATAATTTTCCGGTGCCTCTGTACTCGTGCTGCCGAGTTAAGGGGAGTTAAGACACGGGGTTTGATAAACTCAAACTTCAAAAACAGTTAGGTACCAATCTGCCAAGCTGCCGAGAATGCTTTTGGGGGCTGCTGCTGCGTCTGAGCTGCACTTCTGTCTGGAGAAGGGTAGCACAAAACCTCCTTCTCATGGCTCAGGAAGGCAAATGACATAACTCAGCTGATTATTTTTCATGGGTAGTATTTTTTTCCCTCTGCTCCCAACCCACCATCACAGAAAATGCTGGTTTCATAGACGAGGAAAAATCCAGCCCAGCCGTAGATTGCAGGCACGGTGCAGCCTGTGCTGCCAGTTCAAGTTAGAGCGGACAGCATCTTTCCCTGTCACTTGAATGGCACGGAGCGTACGGGTCACAATCTAACAGGACATCTCACCATACTGTATGTCATAACATGTCGGAAATCTGCATTTATTGAAGCTGGTTGTCTACTTTACACCCCAGTAGTTTTGAACAGTCTTGGAAGGAAAAACAGGAAGGACAGATGCAAAAAAACCTGTATGTTAGGAGGGTCAAGTTCACCAAAGAAAAAGAACATTTCCAAATAACCAGAGGTGTGGCTCGCTCAGTCTTGCACATTTTCACTGTTGCCTTGTGGAAACCCCAGAGGCTCAGCACTGGTTTGGTTTGGGTTTTGTGGTTTGTTTGTTTTTTTTTTCCCTGAATGTCAAACTGTCAGCCCATACAAAAGCCAATCTTCATTCTTTTTAATAGCTTCAGGGAATGTCTCCTCTAAAATGAGAAAATAGATGCAAATACCTATTGTATTTGGGGAGACCTCACTCTTTACTAAACAAGGAAATAACTGTTACAGTGGATATATTTATGTTTTATTTCCACTGTAGCCACATACAGAGCTATAGTGCAGAGCCACTCAGTATTTTATGTTTTCCTTTTTTTGCTGTTGACATACTACCCAATGGTAATCAGCAAACAGATTTAATGAGCATTGACTCACTAAGTACAGTAACAGGAATGTTACTGGCAAACGAGAAAACTCCAGAGAAACGATTTCAATTCCTTCATTTTCTTGTACCATGAATTGCATTCGCATCCAGTATGTGCACATTTACTCAGTCATAGGATAATAATGATAATGGATTTTTTCTCTGTACCACTTTCTCTAGAGATCTGTAGTTTTATCAATAGCATAGTGACACACAAATAAATGGTACTCAGAATCTTTCCGCAAGCAAACTTCTGCCCAAGATTTATCACATCAGCAAAAGAGCTATAAGTTAGAAAGTTCTGTCAGTATTTAACACTGCCTCATTTTTAATAGACAGAATTTGCCAACAAAATGATTATTTTTCATTTAGTAAGATAATGAACACCATTGCTATTTGACTGTTTACTCTTACTGTTAATCTGACATTGTCAGGTATATTTGATGCATTATTTCCAACTCTTTACTTACCTAATTAATTTCAGTATATCTTGTGCAGTATAGATTACATCCTTTGTCCTAATTATTCTTCTGTTTGTGGGCAGACCCAGGCTCAGGCAGCTGCCCATCCAACCCTGTGGACAGGCCCGTGGGTCAAAGCACAGCAAAAGAGGAGGGAGGACTCTCAGCTCCTGATACTGTTATATCCGTGGTGATGCGGGGCTACATCATTTTGTGTCAACAGGACTCACTAAAGGAAGAGGAAAGGGAAAGGTGGCCATCGAGGTTTTCCTATATATTTCCAGTTGCGTGGAGGGGAGAAGAGAGCAAAGGCATCTGAAGTTACTGCACCCAGCCCCAGTCCAGAGCCAACCAACTCGGAGTCCTGTGCTTGCAAATAAGTGTCCTGGCTGAAACCACAGAGTAATCCCACCTCTGTTCGTGAAAATGCCACCATGTAGGCATGGTCAGGACAGAGAACCTATATGGCAGCATTTCCAATCCCTAACATTCTGTGATTCTGTGATTTGCTTATCTTTCATTTTCTGGAGAAGGATGACCTCCGCGAGGAAGAGGTTTTGCTTTAGAAGAGGCATCAGGTTGTATGCTAGCTCCTCTTGCATGGTGGTTGCTGCATCTCCACCCACTAGCAGGAGCATGGGAGACCCAGGAGGATGGTTGCCCCAGGCAGGCACTAGCTGCTCTTGCAGCACATCTTCTCTGTTGCCTTCCCTGCCATTTCCCACCTTATCAGCCAAGGAGGGAAGTGAGTGAGCCTTGAACTGCTACAGCTACACTAGTCACGTGGCAAGGGAAGGAGATTTCCTCTGGTTTCAGCAGAGGAAGAAGTCAGCTTCCATTATTGTCCCCTTAGTAAAGAGGTACAGAGTTTTGGCGTCTGAGCAGTTGCAATTGAAACATAGCTGGTACCGTCAAAAGTTAATCACTCTAACGTCCTAATCAAGTAATTGCTTAATGAAATTACTTCTTTGGTGGCATCTCTAAAATACTCTGGTTGGCCTAGTGCAGTTCCTCATGAGCACATTATCAGCCTGAGAAGCTCACCGTTACCACTACTGCAGGATGCCCTCTTGGCTGGCAAGAGATTTAGGGAAGGACCCAGATCTCAAGCGGCACTCCCAGAGCAGGAGCTGCCGTAGGACTCCCCGCTGACAGCGTACATATGCCAGCGCAGTGCTGGCTGCTCACACGAGAGTGGCGGGTCTTGCTGAACGTAGAAGCTGGTCTCTCCTGCTTGCTAGCAGGGAGGCTTGTGGCTGCCCTGATATAATAGTTTTGACTTGGAGATAATGCCAAGTACCCCCCTTTTTTTAAAAAATATTTTCTTGCCAATGATGCCAAGTACCTTTTTTAAAGAAAAAAAAATGTATAAATCTCCATCCATAGTTCTCGTAACTCCTCACAGATGTTTAAACTATTCTGGGCCTACCATCCCAGTGTTGCATTTCCAGCTAGCATAGTCATTTTGCAGAAGAAAGGGAGAAACCTAAACATACCCTGAATCTCTGGCCTTGAATAAATGATCCCACAAAAAACCTCAGTAGAGGTTCCGATATGCAAGAGATGCATCCTGAGACTGAGATACTCTGGGAGGGCAATAGTAAAATTTTACCTGCTGCTGTACCTGCTTTATAGCTGGGCACAGGGCACCAGCATCCTGCGCTATCAGTGTACAGGACCTTTTTTCCTCAGGGTTTCACTCTTTCGAGAGACAGAGGTAGGAAGCAAAAACACCTAACTGAAGAAAGTGTGCTCTTACCCCTCTATTTACAAGAAGTGCTTGGAGAAAGAAAAATAATTGAGATATTTGCTGTGGACCATCATGCAGAAGTTCAGATGATTATGTAAAGTCTGTACGTAGTGTACATGGTGATATTTCCACTTTCTGCTAGAAACTTGGTAGGTATAAGGCATACAGACCTGACCAGATTTTTTGAATCCCAGAAAATACATTCTGATTTATCTAGAATTTGAGACAACCATCCTTTTGAGCCTGTTCATTCCTCTATACTTACAGTGAGTTAACTGAGTTGTACTATAAAAGATGTTTTTAAATGAAAGGTTTCCTTTTTTTTTGCAGAAGGATATCCTCTCTTCCACTTAGGTTATTGTGTTTATAACTATGACACAGTACTAATATTTTTTTGTCAAAAACTCTACTTAAGGTGACAAGACGCAAAGATGAAGAGTGGATGAAATGTAACGTGCCTTACTGAAAGGAATTGCATTTGCAGTTTGCCTCTATGAAAAATCTGTAGATGAGGGTTTGTTTGGGGTTTTTTTTTAAATAAACCTCTCCTAACTACATATTTTCAGACAGTGCTTATACATCGCCCCTCTCATATAAACTGATGATCCATAGATCTAGATAACTGATTAGATATCTATTTGTACATGCAAGCAAGTAGTAGAATTAGGTATTTCTGTTTAGGGACATGTTTATTTAAGCACTACATAACTTTGATTACTGCAGAACAGAAGAGTTTAGCTACAAAATTTTGTAGACCTCATACTTCTGGGGGTTTATTTCCTCTCTCTGGTCCTTAATTATTATGTCCCTGTTAATGCTTGTGCCTGCACGCTCAGTCTATGGTCTTCCTGGATTTCCTCACTTATTTCCTATATGTGAGGAAACTCATGGAGTAAATAATCATGTTTATGTTCCTGTGGCTGCTGTATTTCCAATTGCTTGTACAAACATGGCACGCTTAAGCCATTACCTTCATAGTCAGTGGAAGTGGGGTTGCTATCCAGGCTAATGCAAGGTACCCTTTATTTTAAAACTTCAGCTACTTCTGAATGCCTGGACACAGGCAGTCAACTGTGGATCTAACAATGGGTATAGTAGCTCTCCACATTTTCTAGGTAGCTCTGGCACTAAAAACACTTTTAGGGAAACAGTCAATAGAACAAATAGTGAATTCTGCTTAAAAAAAAAAAGGAAAAAGGATGAAGTCATGTCTTTAGAGCAAGGTTGTAAGATGAGGGAAGAGTCCTAATACAAGAAAAACAAGGGTGTGAAAGCAGCAGAAGTGCAAGCCTGTTGTCATAGCAGCACAATGCTGCAGGGCTAAAATGTATCTTATGCGAAAACAGATGAGAATTAAGATACGCAGGTAAGATCTGGGCACAGCCAGGGAAGAGGGAAGATAAATAGCACGCTGCAAGGACAGCGTGGAAGCATGTGCAGAAACCCCCCTGAGCTCCCGGTGTCAGCAGCGGCGGCTCCTCAGAGTGGTTCCTACAGGCAAGAGGGTTTGATCTCCCCCCGCAGCTCCAACCAGGAGCTGGAGCAGAAGTCCTGAAGTTGCCTGTGCCTGGGAGGATGATGACATCCTACTGGTCACCACCACCACCCCTGCCCCACTCCAGCAGCACCAGCCACCCCAGCCAGGATGGGGCCCCTCTGCTTTACCTCCTGCCTCGTGCCATGGTGCAATGCTGCCCAACAGCTGAGCTGCTGCCAGCGGGCAGCCGGCGCTGGGGACACCCAGTGCCCTGTGTGGCATTGTCTTTCCTACCTTGGTAGGTCAGACCTCGCCTGCTGTCTAACGGAGCGCACGGG
>NW_010336368.1:25651-26043 GCF_000700745.2 Antrostomus carolinensis | reverse complement strand
ACGGGGAACACATTTCCTCAACGCATGGCTGGATGTGTGTGACAGAGGGCATCACCCATCTGGGTGAGCCTCCGGGAAAGCACAGCCAGCAGGCAGGACAGGCATCAGAGGCCAGGGACTTCCGCGCGTCACAGCCACCAGGGCCAGGCCACCAGTGTCCCAGGTAGTGCCACGTGGCTTGAGGAGAGCTGCCGAGGCTCCCTAGTGACCACACGTGGGCTTCCTGAAAGCTGTGACTGGGCCTTGCCTTTAAGGTGGGATTTAGAGCAGGAGAACCCCCTCTCTCCTGTTGGAAGGAAGAAGGAGGAGCCAAGTCATTAATTAATACTATGAAGTTGCAACTATTGAGGTTTTCTGCATCCAGGAAGGGACTGTTGGTCACCCTCCTGCTG
>NW_010336368.1:1393-25635 GCF_000700745.2 Antrostomus carolinensis | reverse complement strand
TAAAAGCGTGCAGCTTTTAGTGTCTTCAGCTCGCTGAGAAGTGCTGTAAGGATGGAGAGGTGTCTGTGGAGAGTTCCGAGATGCATGGAGAAGGCCACCGTAGAGCTGATGTGAAACCAGCAGCAGGAGCAGAGTTTTTGTCTTTTTTCACCATCGTGAAAAATCCACCTTGGAGCCATGCGCCAGGGGCAGGGTTTCTGCTGCCCAGGCATCCTGTCCTCTGACAGTGCTTGGCCCAAAAACCAGAGTGAGCTTCCCTTGGTGGGACAAATTTAGGCAGAATTACCAGGACGATGGTTAGAATTAAGACAGTATTAATTAGAAAAGCTTTTCCAATTCAGATTAGAAAAGAAAAATCAGATCTAGCAATTTTCTGTAGCTACCAAGAAGGCAGATGGATATGTAAATTCACACACATCTGCCAGTTCAAGCACTAATAGTTGTTGGTGACATGTAGTTTAAACAATTTTTAGATTTTATTTACATGAAAATTGTTTGGAGAAAATATAAGTCACTGTATTTTGGCCAGCTGAAAAAAAAATAGTTGCAAAAATACATAGCTTGCTTAATTAGTATCTTAGTCTCTCTTCAGGAAACCTGATTGTAGCACTGCTAGGAAAAGAGCCCAGCTACCCATAGCGTTCCTCGGTGCATGCTCTTCAGCTGCAACTTCTCGTGTTTATCCTGAGCCGTTAGGATCTGTTGGCTTCGTCCATGGGCTGTGCGCAGGCTGTCCATCCCTCAGCCGGACTGGCTTGTTCAGGAGGCTGCTGCCCACCAGCCCCCTTTGAACCTCTGCCCTGGACCCATAGTCTCAGAGTGACAGCAGGGCACCGTCCCGTTGGGAGGCTCCCATGCCTTCCCTCCCCACACCTTCTTCTGATGAAAATACACTCTTAATAGTGTAATTCTGCCGATGTCTGCAGAGCCCACAGTGTTTTCTTTCATGAATTAAACTGCAAGCTGGGCAAGTCTTTTCCCTCTCATAACCCTTTTACATTTTGACTGAGGCCATCTCTTGAAGGGAATAAAAAAGCACTCTGCAAAGATATGAAATGCCAGAGATTACTGAGATCATAGAAAAAGTGGATAAATTTATAGCAATCCATTAAAGGCTTTTTCTCCTCTTCATTTTCCTTGGCAGAAGTTACCTGTAAAAATTACCAAAAGAGTAAACCAGCTTCACATGAAAATGAAGCATATATTAAAAAATCATTGTCTTCATCCTTCTTTCTAGTTTTTCAGTCTTGAACCCAGAACAGTGATGAGATTTTAAACAGTAATAGATAATGAGTTCATTCTTTAGTTTATTTTTGAGCCTTCTCAGGCTTTCCTCCATAACATGAGATCAGACATCTTTTTTTTAATGAAAGCTGAGATTTCTTTTTTTTACAATCACAATACTTCAGGCTCCAGGGCTCAGAGAAAAACCAGACTTGGTGAAAATGACAGTAAAAAAACTTGTAAGAGTTGGCAACACTGACTAGAGTCAAGCTCATTTTTAATTTGAACCATCAGGTGTAGACCAAAAGACTAAATAGAGTGAAGTAATAGCAACAACAACAACAACAAAAGTATTACAGCATTGTGAAGATCTTACTCCTGTGAGTAAAACATGTCTCTGTGTGTGCCAGATCATTCACAGTACAGGAGGACATCTGTATATCTAGCTA
This sequence comes from Antrostomus carolinensis, assembly GCF_000700745.2. Classification (NCBI taxonomy): domain Eukaryota; kingdom Metazoa; phylum Chordata; class Aves; order Caprimulgiformes; family Caprimulgidae; genus Antrostomus; species Antrostomus carolinensis. Next base: position 23,962 of record NW_010336368.1, on the reverse strand, counting down.
GTTTTGTCTAGTTGGCCATTTATCGGCTATATGTCAAGTAAAAAAGCATAGTCAAAGTCCTTTACGATGAGTAATGTCCCTTATAAAACACTGGACGTCACTTTTTTTTAGCAGGAAAACCAAACACATTTTTGTGGTATATATGATAAGCAGAAGGTAGTTGTACACACCCTTCATATTTAAAATGGTGGCTGTGACTCTGAGGCAGCTCCCATGTGAGCTGGGATGTCTTTCCATGAGCTGGGAATAGGAGCTTGGCAAGACTGAAGTGTCCCGTTGCACGTAGCTGTTGCTCTTGCCGCCGAGTTTCCCTGGGAGCAAAGCTGTGCTGCCAGCGAGGTGAGACCCGTGTGGGACAGCAGTGACCATCGCTGGGTCCTCCAGCCTCATCCCCTTTGCCTGTAGCTTTGATCTGGGTAGCAGATTATGTAATGTGGGCTTAAAGGATTTCTGGGATTGGACCATTTTGCAAATGAATCAGCAGTTTCTAACCCCTCCCTGCTGGGATGGGATCTGTTTGCTTCGCAGGGAGGCTGCAGACTTTTTTTGTTACCTGATTAAAATGACAAAATTCTGGTAAAACCTGCTCACTTTTGAATTAAAGAAAGGACTTCTCAACAAAGCTAAGGGGCTAGAGGTTTTCCTCACCCCTTCTTGAAACTCCCTGCATCTTTTTCATAGACTTAAGAATAAAATTAAGCTTTCCTTTCTGTCCTGACTATACATCTCTAAGTACAAGCCCTTTGCCATCAGGTTCAGCTTTGCTGCCACTGCTGAAAGTTGTGCCAAGCTCTGTATGAGGAAGAGCCGTCTCACAGAGCCCAGTGCAGGGCTGGGGGACAGGGGCTTGGCCATCCAGGGACAGCCAGACTGAGCTGACTGGGAGACTCTGGTTCCTGGCACCTGACTTCCTGTGCCGATGGCAGAGGTAGGAGGACCAGTGGCCAAAAACAGCTTGAAGAAATCTTTGCAGCTGCAGCACTGAGGCCCAGGGGCAAATGATTTAGCCCAGGATAAATTAAGGGATTTTAGGTTTTGCCTCCTGGCATCCCCTCCCTGGCCCACGGGCAAAACCAGCCAGTGAGGCAGTGCAGTTTCACCACATCTCATCTGTCAGCTGTGCCACAGGCTGAAACGTGGCTTGGTGTGGATATGTGAGACCAGTACAGCCCTCACCAACAGGTATTTGCAGAAGGAGATTTGTCTCCCAGTTGAAGCCGTCTTTCCTGTCTGTCTGAAATAAATAGCCAAGTGAGCATGGGACTTAGAGTAAACAAAGACCAAGACCAAGATGTTACCAAATGCAAATAGCTGAAGGCTGGAGGAAGAGAAAACTGTTCTAGTTATCTCTGGCGTGGTATGGGACACACACAAACACCATCTTTGGAAGGGAAAGGGGAATTGCAAGCGATAGTCACTGTTTAAATGACAATGAGAGGGGGAGGTGGAAGTTATTATTTCGTGCCTGAGTGCTTTCAGGAACAGTGTGCCACTGTGGCAAGGGAGCTTAGGCGATGTGCAGTTCTCCTGCTGCAGTGCTGTGGCATCTCAGCAGTAAACTGCTTTTTGGTTCCTTGCACTGTCAGCTAGCAGAAAAAGCTGTGAGCGATGAGCAAGCAGTGCATGTCTCCCTTCAAGAAAAAACATTCATTCAGCTTTTGTTATTCCTTTAAATCTCCCTTTCTCCTAATAGGATTGGTAAGGATAAAAAACCAGCTGGATAAATGAGAATCTGGTGGTCAGTCATTTGTCCCAGTACTAGGTGCCAGGTTTATTCAAAATGTGGTTACTTGCTATTAAAATCTGCTGCACTGAGGAATGCAATATGCATTATATATTAGCATATTGCTGATGTTGTCCCCATCACACACAACAGCCTTTACCATCTCCTGTTAACAGACTGAAGTTTCCTGGGGGACCTCCTGGTGTACCGTAGGCAAGCCAAATTGCAGACCGTGGAATCCCTTGAATCTGTAGGATGTGCCCTTGTAACCTCTTGGAACTTCTGTTTTCTGTGGAAGCCAGTCACCTGGGGCTATGGATGTGGGCTCTGGATCCAAGTGGAAAAAACCTGCATGGCCGCAGTTGAATCCCCAGCTGGCAGCAGAGAGGAGAGTGTGGTGGGACTGCAGCTCTCGGCTGGGAAGAGGCAGCAGCCCCACGGTGCATGGGCTGCCATGGACAAGCAAAGGGTGAGAAGCCTGCAGCCATGCTGCAGCACACCCCTACCCAGTACTGAGGTGACAGAGGTTTGCTTTCTAAGATCTGGTCTGAAAAGCAAAGTGCAGGTAAAGCAGTGTGCTTGTCTTGAGGATGGAAGTCTGAGTCAGGCCTCCCAGAGCTGAATCCTCAGGCATGATGGGCTCAGCATACTTTGCTGGGATGGAAGGAATGGCAAGTTCTTGTCCTCTTTGGCTGTTTGCCTCCACTCCAAGACCAAAGAGTGTGGCCACTGGCAAAGCTTGAGGTATGTCTCAGAGCTGCTCTAAGCAGCATGAGTGTGCAACAGGTCTGGGGGCTGCTCGGCTGCCAGGATGTGCTGTGACAAAGGGCTGGCTGCCTGTGCCCCTCTGCTCCCCAAAGCCCCAGCACAGGGAGGTGCCATGGGCTGGTCCCCCCAAACACAGCGCCCAGTCCAGCCCAGCATGGCCTCAGAGGAGGCACTGGGCCGTTGCTGCAGGACGGGCTCCTGAGACCAAAATGATCATTTCCAAGAAGAAATTAGTATTTTAAGTATGACATTTAACTTCTAGCCTTTTGGAAAAGATGAAGTAACAGCTGTGACAGATGAGTTTATTTTATAACCTAAGTATTAAAAGAAAGTACTTCAGATGTAGAAGGAAGCAAAGGCAGCAGTGAGGCAGGATAGGTAAACAGCAACACACATTGATAAAAGTTGCATGACAGTTTAGTTTCTTCTGCATTGTGTCACTTGTTGGATCCTCTCTGAAGGAGTTGTTTTGTGAATCTAATACAGGCAGGAAATTCCTTCTATTCTTCCTAGTTGTCCTCAGCTGCGCTTCTTTATATGACGTGATTTTACAAGTGTTGTCAATGAAAACCATACGGTAGCTGCCATTGTAAAAAACTTAAAATCACATATCTGTCGTTGAGTCATTAAATTATGGCATTTTCCTCAAACTGTAATGACATACATTCGAATTTGTACCCCAAAACAGCTCTTGCAAAGTAGAGCTTTGCAGAAACAAACTGGAAAGATGTGAAGAATTCCCCATCCAGGCTCATTTCCTTGGCATGTTCCTGCACATCTCTGCATTTGTTTCGTTTTAGAAGAAAGTTGTGCAAAAGTCCCTAATCTATTGTACAAACAGTTATTTGTTTTCCCACCACGATGGGGAATTTTGTTTCTCACCATGGCCAGGTATTGTGTTCTCACAGTACTGTGAAGAGATTTGTTAGTTCACTTCATTTCTCAAACCTGTCTTTCTAATGTCAATATTGAACTGTTGGTCTGTTGAAAATAAAAACTACTCAAATGTGGAAAAACATACCCACAAGCTGCTAGAGAAACCAGTTGGGAATACAGGAATTTTGTAATCTTTCCCTGTGTGATGTCATATCGTCCTGAGGAACGAAGGCAGTGTAATTAAGTTCATACCCATCACAGATTATGCAATGTAATCACAAAACAATCAGAGTCATAGTATTATATAAATGGTGGGGGGTTTATGCAAATAGGTCTGAAATACCACAGAAAAGTCACTATGACTGTTTAACTTCAACAGACACAGGATTTTAGCTGTGATTATTAGGCATTTTGTCTGTTGCCACCAGATGAGTATATAGGCTCTACTGCTCTTATGTACCTTATCTTCTATTTTTTTTTAATCAGTGTTTGGCTTCAGAAGGAACTAGTTCCATTAAGTATCACCTAATCCCAGCCTCTTTACTGCGCATAACAGCCTCTTTGGATTACAGTGGAAAACAACATACACAAGTAGAAAAAAAAAGGAATCATCTCCCTGTAGACAGTTTTCATTGTCTTGCTCAAAATCTGAAGGCAAAAAATAACTATTTCCTCTTTAAGGAAAAGAAATTATAGTCATTCTTAATTTGGCTGTTCAGCTCCCTGGAAGAGCTGTGGTTTCCCCGCTTTGCAGGTGAAGGAGGGCTTCTCCTTCTTTTTTATCAGCTCTGGTTGTGTCGCCACACCTTTGCAATGCTCCTACAACCATTTCCCTTGGTGTAGAAGGGACCAAAGGACAAATCCATGCAGTTCCTCACAGCAGATCCTGTGATTTACTCCCCACAGCAGCAGACGTGGCTGTCCGAGCGAGCGGGCTGTGCAGACTGCCACGTCCATGGGGATTGCTGGGACCCAGCAGCAGGCGAGTGTCCCTGCTGACACCTCGAGAGAATTGGGTACCTCACCAAGCCACGCACAAAGCACGTACCCAGTGGCGTGCAGGGCCCCCCCAGCATTTGGGATGTCCCATGGGGTACCCCCCATGCCTGCTGGAAAAGAACAAAGGGAGCCCCTTCCTGAACTTCGTGGCTCTTCATGATGAAGGATGTGGCAGCCGCAGGGAATGTCTGCTCAGGCTTCTGGCGGTGGGTAACGTCACCTTGGCCTCAGCAGCATCTTTACGGAAGGTCATGGTACATTCTGCACAACTAGAGTGGCACAGAAGGAGTTAAATAGTGATGGTGGGTGAGACATGCACATTTTGCAAAAAAAAAACCCAACTTGCACTTTCCTGAGGCTCCCAACCTTAGCAAGCTCAATATTCTACTTTTTGAAAAACTCTGTAACCTCAGCCTGTTGGGGCTATTCCCTTACCATCTTTTAGATTCCTTGCTTCTTTATTGACTAAAACAGATTCAGAAAAGGTTGCAAGAGTTTTCTTTATTTTTTTTCAAGAAGAGAGAGTAATTTTTCTGCCCTTCTGATGCTCAAAAATAACTGAATGCACTTTGGGTCAGAGCTCAGGCTTGGGAAATTTCAGAAGGGTGCAAAACAACTTACAGAGCTGAGAGGTGCTAGACCAAATAATAATTGGTAATAACCTGCAGGCCCTGAAATTAGGGCTTTCCCTGATGAACACAACCTCCTGGAGAGAGAAAGAGAAAACCAGTGTCATTCTCTGCCATTACTTCCCACTCTCAGACTTGCTGAGGATTTGATGGGGGAAAGAGGGAGGGGAAAAGTGGGCAAATTAATTAATGCCAGCTATCTTTTGCTGTGCCAACAGTCTCTATCTACACTTGGGATGTGCAGCTGTGGCCTGTCCTTTGCTGGGAGCAAGTGCCTGTCCCCCGCCGCTGCCAGCATTTCCTGCGGCCGGCACCCCCCGTCACGCCGCTCCTCTGCCCTCTGTGCCTGAAGTTTGTCTGTCGAGAGAGTAGTTTGGCAATCCCGAGCAGGACAGTGTTACCAGGCACGGTTGGGCTGTAGCTGTCCCTTTTATGTTCATCCAGATCACCTGAAAGTGGAGATCCGGGCCTTTTGACTTTGTTTATTTAGAGAGGCCGAAGGGGAGATGCGCATTGCGCAGATGCAGACAAGTCACAACACACCTGAGTTACCAGCAAAGGACATATATAGGGGAATAATAACTGCTGTCTTAATGCATGTCTCCCTCTTTGCAATCAGTGTGCTGTTAATACTGCAGTCACCAGAACTTTGGTTGTTGTTGCTTGGATCAGATAGGAAAGAAAGGGACGGAGGTGAGGAGCCGCTGTTGTTCTGGCTGCTACTGTGCAAGATGAACTGATGAATAACGTGTGTGATTTCTCTTTACCTTGTAGTTGCACTCTGCCCAAGTTCAAAGACCTGGTTTCAATTACACGTTTGCCCATATATGTATCCTGAACAATGACAAGACATGCATAGTGGACGACATAGTGCATGTACTGGAGGAATTAAAGGCTGCTCGTTCTTCTAATCGAACTAATTTTGCAATCACTTATCCGATTACTCACTTAAAGGATGGCAGGGAAGTGTATAATGGGCATCAGCTTGGTGGGGTTACTGTGCACAGCAAAGACCGGGTGAAGTCTGCAGAAGCCATTCAGCTCACCTACTACTTGCAGGCAATCAACTCCTTGAATGACATGGTGGCAGAGAAGTGGGAATCCATTTTTTGTGACACTGTTGAACTTTTCCAGAAATCCAACAGGAAAGTGAAAATGTATCCTTTCACTTCTTCTTCGCTGAAGGAGGATTTCCAGAAGACGAGCAGGGTGTCAGAACGCTACCTGATCACAAGCTTGGTCCTTGTGGTCACCTTGGCCATTCTCTGCTGCTCCATGCAGGATTGTGTCCGCAGCAAACCCTGGCTTGGCCTGCTGGGATTGCTGACCGTGACCCTTGCCACCCTGACTGCAGCTGGGATCATCAATCTCACTGGTGGTAAATACAATTCCACCTTCCTGGGAATCCCCTTCGTCATGTTAGGTAACTATCTCCTCTCTCCTCTCTCTTTTGTGTGTTTGTGCCTCCTTGACGCATTTCCCAGCAAGCAGAGAAGCATCACTGCATGGCTCCCGGTGCCTCCTCCCTGCAACACTGCCCCATGCCAAATCCACACGACCTCTTTGCCCAAACTCTTTGTGCTGCGGCGGGACGTTAAAATCATGCTTGGGGCTCTGGTGTGGCATAGCGTTCTGCCATAGGAGATAGTGCCAGCACGATAGCGAGGAACAGGGACGTGCAAATGCCGTGCCTCATGCAAGGGGGGAGCCCAGCTGCTGCTTTCCTATGGATGTTTCTGGTTTTGGCAGCCAGTGTTGGAGGGAAACCTTTGCAGAGGTCCCCATGCTGTAATGACAGCGTCAGCTGTGCTGGGAGATCAAAGGGGCTGCGCGCGTTGGGTGTTCAGAGAGCGCTGGCTGCTCGGGAGAGCAGAGTGGTGCTGTCCTGGCTTGACAGGCGTCTGTCTGTGGAATAAGGGTGGTGCTCGGTTCTGGGTTGTGTTTCTCCTGAAGCCCCTATGTTGGCTGAGTGAGCTTAGGGAGGGTTTCACAGCCCTGGGGTGGAGAGCTTTGCCTCCTCTGGTCAGGGACGGACCCGTCTGGTTAGTGCCAGCGCATCCCACAGCAGAGGGCTGTGGAGAAAGCGGCATCAGCCACTCCCTGGCTCTGGTGCCGGCAGAGGTGTCTTCATCTCCCCGGTTTTTGTACTGCCTTCACTCACTGTGGGGTATGGGGTGGTTTTGTTTTATTTTGTTTTCCTCGAGTGTAGGAAAGAGGAGAGAAGGGCAGTCAGCTTGCTCCCGACCCAAAATCAGTGCCCTCTCCTGCTGGCACCCGGGTGTTTGTGGGGATGCCGCATGTTGTATTCAAACAGGCGGGGGGACTCCACGGGAGAGAAAACGAGAGCTCTGGAGAGCTCACAGCCTCTTTGTTTGTGTTTGGTTCTTAACCAGTGTGAAAAGCTTTGTGCGCTGTAGGTGTTTAATATGTCCTCGTTCGCACTATTATTCATTTGTGGAGAATAATACATGCATTGATTTGATCACAGCTTCCTCAGCTGAAAATCAGTGCTCAGTAATACTTCAGGTTTCAAGTGTAAGAGTGTCTCTGCTGACTTAGTCACATCGTGTAGTGATATGACACATTTCAGCACAGCTATTTTTATATCCAGCACCAGGTTCCCATGCCATGCCCATACTGTAGCTGTGGTATTGTTGCACTTTAATTAAAGACTATGCTCCAGTGCATCGCACTACCAGTTAACATACAGAATATATTCAGTGACAAAGAGAATTCAGCTACATTATATCAGCTTTCATTTTCAGATGACATCCATGAAAATTAAACTTTACCATAATCTAGAGGAAATGCAGCACGAGAAAGTCAGAATCAAAATAAGGCTAGCTTTCTGACTTGAGTCTTTGGTTTCTTTTGTGGGTTTTTGTGCCTGTGCATGTATTATAAAATTCAATTCCTCAAATGAGGTAGTGTATGTTACATATTATATAGGAGGGGATTTCCAGATGTGCTACAAGAGTGGTAGAAAAGCAGTCTGAAGTCCAGCCATATGAAATTAAAGTACCTGGGGAAAACGACTGAAAAATACTAAGTATTAGCTTTGTTTAGGGATCAAAGCATCTGCTTGCTGGGACAACCTTTCAGATCTTTAATTCACTAATAGTGACTATACTGAGACTAGAAATCCTTGAAGACTTGCAGATAACTCTGAAAAGTTTCTCTCTTCTATTTTAGTGCTCCTTTAACTGCCGAGCTGTATAGCCAACTCTGCTTTTCCCTTCCTTTTTTCTTCTGGGGCTTTTTTTTTTTTTTTTTTGGTCTTGCTTAGTTGAAGTATTCCACTCTTAAAAGGAGTAAGTTTCAAATATGCAGCTCAGCTCTCACTGTGAATGGGTCAAGACAGAGCAGCCAAATTCATGTGAATCTTCCCTGCTTCCCCAGCTGCCTAAAATCTCCCAAGGGACAGGAATAGCAACAGATGAACACAAGGCAGTGAAGACATTCTGGAGTTTTTAATGAGAACTACTTTAAACCAGCAGAGAGCTAGAAAGGCAGGGTTTCCTTTTTTTTTTTTTTTTTCCCTGCAGTACAACAGAAAGATTCAGCGTGCATTTCAAAATGTGCTTCATTCCTATATGTTGTTTTGCTTATAAAGGATGCGTTAACTCAAGGTAATTGAACACTGGAGACATAAACCACCCTCTGTTATAGCCTGATGAACTACTTCCACTTAATTTCACTGACCATCAGATTAGATCATAGATAACTAACCTTGAGAAAGCCAAAGGATTTCTGACTAACAGTGTAGCCCCATAGCTATTACTCATAATCTCACGGCTAAAAGCAAAAATTAGGTAGAAAAAATGATTGCCCTGGACACATTTCAGGCAAGGACCTTTTACTAGTATAAATCATTAATGAAGTTTCCCTGGTTTATAGCAGCTGAGGATTTTTAACTTCTCGTCAGCATCACAGAGCTGGGGGTGGGGGACACTCTCCAGACATCATCCACCCTCTGTCACAGGACGAGATTACATCTTTTCTAACAGACGCTTCTCACCCTGCACTTTGTCTCCTCCTTGGGCCACTTCCCCCTGTGTTTCACTGCGCTACCGCTATGGTATTTGCATCACGTCTAACCTGAATTCCCCTTTTGCAACTCAGCTGTCCTCCTTATTTATACACTGCATCTGGAAAACAGTGTATTTTATTTTTCTTTGCATATTTGGAACCCCGCTCACTTGCCTAGTCCTCTTCCTTTTCATCCTGGGTTTCCTCAGACTGTGCTTACCAGACTTCCAGCAATTTTCTTGCCTTTGGCCGCTCCACATCTTCCGTGGAGTACGGTGCCTAAATCCAGGCACAGGATTCAGGCTGAGGCTTTCAGCAGCAAGTATAGTAGGAGGATGATTTCACACATCTTGCATATGGCACTTCTGTTCATACATCCCTATGATATTCATTTTTTTCTCAGCAGTATGAAATGGTTGGCATTTGATTGGTGGCACATGGTAATTCACAGATCCTGCGTGTCACTTTCTACCCTGCTTGCACAATCAGTTATTCCCACCAACATGTAGAAGTTTGCCCTTGTCCTTGCTGAGTTATAGCTTGTTTATCTCACACCATTTCTTGTCTTCATTAAGTTCATTTTGAGACCATTGCTGCCCTTCCAAGATTCATTAACTGAAGTTGGTCACAATGTTTTGCAATTACCGACTTTTTCATATTTTCAGGAATTACTTTCTGAATAGTTTAAGTAGTTTGTCTAGTCACAAGGCCATTCTAATAATTTAGGCAATATGTCTGCAAAATACTCTGTTCAGTGTGCTCTGTGATACTTGATTTCATTCATCTTGTTTTCTGTGACATCCCTTCTGCATCAGCCATTCTCAAGAACAAACAAGCTATAGTGAAGGGTACCAGCCTCAGTAGGTGTTGAATCCTTATCTTAACAATTTTAAATTATCAGATTACCATGGCTTACCGAGTTGCACTCCTAAACTCAGACTGTGTAAGTGTAGGCAGGAACATCTTTTGCCTACTCCACCTGTTAAATCTGACATACTGGTTTAAACGCATCATGCTTTGACTTTAATCACCTTCATGACAGTTTATTCCAATTTATTTTACTCTTTAATTAAGGCAGGTTATTGTAACTCAGCTCATGAAAGGTAACTCATTAAGTCAGAATAATTTAGTCATTGATGACTGTACATCGCCTGAGTATGTCACTACTGTGGCGATTTTTAAGCTGTGGCAGGTTTCTTTTTAGCCTTCACTGGTTGCTGACTGAATGTCAAAAACTGAAGCCAGGAGAGATGTTGCCAGAGAACTCCTTCCCCAGCAGGTACCAAAATAGCAGGGGTCTGCTTTGGTCACCGGAGGTCCAGCTGTGAGGATGGGGCTGGTCCAAGCCTCCCCCAGAGGGGCTGCACTGGGGATGGCCTGGCCAAGGGCAGGCTGGCTGCAGCCGCACTCTTCTCTGGGGATATCTTGTCAAGTCAAAATGGGAACTTTTCTTCTTGACCTCTGGATTTATACAGGTTCTTCTAACATGAAAGTGAAGCCTAAAACCTGTGAAACTTGGCAGGCTCCCACCATTCATCTGGGCATGTTTTGAATTAGCATATACCTCCGTGGTTTTTGAAAACTATATCATCTGCATTTATCAGTGTGTAAACAAGTAATTTAAGGACAAAAATACTCACATGGAATACTTTGCTGAATTAAAGCTATTCATTTTTAACCCTAAGAACAAAAAAATTAAATTCTTCAATTTGGCTGAATTTAAAATAGCTGATTTATAGTGTCAGCTGGAAAGCAGAATTAAAATTCTGATTTCCTGTTGCCTGCTCCACTAAAAACTACAGATGTTTGGTCTGGCACAGATGCTAAAGTATTCATTATAAGTTTCCCTTACGCATTAAATGCTGTTTAATAACTGCCAAGCCTTATAAAAAAACCAGGTTTCCTCAAAAAGCCCACAGTGTCACCAAACAAACCATTGGGCAACAAGCAGCACTGGCTGAACAAGTTTTTGGCTTGACTTTTTACCTCCCAGAGGTGGAGCGCACCATTTAACTTAGAGACTCAAAAGAAAATTGCAATATTGCCCTTTGCACTGAAGGAAAAGCTAGCAATCTGTTTCCTATTCCTCTAGAAACTCCTACAGCTTATTCAGGGAGAGGCAGCTCTCTTCAGCTGCCAAGTTCGTGAAAAGCAGCATCTCTGTGAAATTGCGGTGGAATGCCAGGCACTGCCAGATACGGGCTGGGACGTGGGGCTGGCTCCACGGGCTTATATTTAGCCTCCAATGCTGGCAGTGGAAAGAAAACCAGTTAGAAGTTATGGGAGCGGCTTGAGCTTGCAGCTTGCTGTGAACAGGAACGATAGCCAGCCTTGTGTGAAACTCAGCAAAACAGGGACAAACGTAAATACCTCTTCTTACTGCCTCCTTCCACCCTCCCATCACATCCTGCCCTGTCAATATGCCCTTTCTGGGAAGAAAGAAGGGGAAAATGGTCAACAGAGCAGGTCCAGGGAGGGACAGCCGGGAAGGAGGTTGTAGAAGTCTTGGGCAGCACCCAGGCAGGGTCCCCCTTGGTCTTGGGAGGGGAAATTGTGGAGGAGAAGGAGACTGCAGAGGGCTATGTCTGGCAGGATAGGGGCACAGGAGCAGGAGATGTGCAAAGCGCTTTGGGAGGTACCCGGAGGTACCAGGGCTCGTAGGAGCACCTCTCAGGTGCAGAGAAGTGCTGATCACTTCACAGAAACACAGGTTTGTTGGATTCACACCTTCAATGTGGCTTGCCTGGGGAGCACTGTGCTGGTGGACTGAGATAAGATGTCGGCACAGAAGGTTTGTGGATACAAAAAGTTGGAGTGACAAAGGTGGAATCTGAGGTCAGAGACAGCTGGGAAAGAAGGTCAGAAGGAAAATGTTAGGAAAAAGAGGAGAGGTCACTGTTTTTTATGATGGGAGTGAAAATCACAGGAGGACAATGAGAGGATTGCTGAAGGTTAGGGACCATGAAGGACCATGAAGATAACAGGTACTTAAACTAAGCAGCGCAGGTAACAACCAGCATGAAAACCCTGAGAGAATGAGAGTGCTTGGGCCATCATGTGCCAGCACATGTGCCTCATTGGAGCTGCACCTCAGTGCCGGTAAGGCACCCAGCCTGGCTGCTTCTTCAGGTTTCTGGAAGAACATGCTGGTAGGGAATTGCAGCATATGTCAAATTTGTATGCCCTAAAGCACTTGTTACCCTCCCTATCAAGCACTCAAGTATTTACTGTATTCAGTAAACCTAAAGTGTCAACACTGCTTATGGAGAGAGAGTTTCAAAGAGAGAGAACCAGCCCCTGCACAGGTGTCCCTGTTGTCCTTCAGTCCACACATAAAGGTAACAGACACATGAATGTTTGACTTCATATAGTACTTTTCCACCAGTTTTCCTGTTGTCAGTTAATAAAAATGTGAAGCTTACCAAGTCTCTTGTTTTTATTCCCCAAGCTAAGCTTTCTTGCTCTCCCTGTCCAGCTGCCCCTCTGCCATCTCTTAGTGGTGGGAAGAAGCATGTCCTCGCTCAGCTGGCTGCTTCAGCTTGCTGCCACGCTGCCCTTTTCCCCTCTCTCATCCATCTCCTTTGTCATCTCCAGTAGCCTCCTCCAGCAGGTCTTGCCTGTCTCCCTGCTCCAGGCCATGGCATCTCCTTCCTGATGCCTGCACAGCTCTCAGCATCTTTTGGTCTCCCTGAGCTTCCTTCATCTTTTCTCCTGTTTTCCCCACTCCTGCCAGCATGTCCTCTCTGCCATTTTGTTGGATTTTTAAAAATTTCTCTCCCATCCTGCCCTCTCCTCAGCCACAGCTGCCCATGGCTCCTACCCTTTTCCCTATATTCTTTAATAACTTCCTTGGCTCCCAAACAAATCACCACCATACCCTGCAGTTGTGTCTCAGCTGCTTCAGATTTCCCAGCGATTTCTACCATTCATCCTTTGCTTTTTTCATGCTGCCAGAGGACTCCAAGAGTGCCCTGGAATTACACTTGTTTTGTTGTCACTCCATCTGCTCAGCTTTCCCGGTTCAACTCTACTATGTAGCTCAGTTATATTCCTAAAACATTTTGTGTTTTGTTCCTTTCATTCTCCTTCTAAGAATTAACTACAATTATTTGGTTTTATCTACTCTGAGCAGAATCCTAGGCATGTAATTTTCCTCGTCATTCCTTTTTCCTCTCCGCTTTTTTCCTCCTCTGTCCCTCAGTCTCTTCCTGAGCTTTCTGAGCAGCTGTGCATCTTCTGCAGTCCCTCAAGCGTCACCTGGCATTTCTGTTCTTCACGGGGAAGAGCAGAAGTAAGCCTGCAGGCCACCCCTCCTCACTCAATGTACCAAGTCCTCCCACCAAAGTCAGTATTTTCCACCTAAAGGTGAGGTGATTAACCACCTCCTCCACCTGCTGGTCGCCCTCTCTCCAGTTCTTCTCCTGAAGGATGATGCCCCAAGCACCTCAGGGAACCCAAAAACCAAAAAGCCACTAATGCATGGAAGGGAAACAGGCTTAAAATACAAATGGTGTCAGAGTATTTTAGACACTTGTACCAGCCCTTTCCCACACAGTGCAAAAGCAGCAAGTAGAGTGTGCAGATGGCCGCCTGTGATCACAGAATCACTGAATGGTTTGGGTTGGAAGGGACCTTTAAAGGTCATCTAGTCCAACCCCCCTGCAGTGAGCAGGGACATCTTCAACCAGATCAGGTTGCTCAGAGCCCTGTCCAGCCTGAGCTTGATTGTTTCCAGAGATGGGGCTTCTACCACCTCTCTGGGCGATACTGCCAACGTGTTTATGTTCCCACCTCACCACCACATACCCCAGTGAAATCCTTCCACGCATACGTACTTCCTGGCTTCAGAAGCATGTCGATGACTCAGTAAATATAATGCTTTTTGGAAAGGAGAAGCTCTATGTGTAGAAAGTCAGTCCAGAGAACAGTTTAATATTGAAACCAAGTACTGTACAGTCATTGAGTAAGATCAGGCACTGCCCCTTGACTGCTGGTGCTCCCATATGCACTCATTTTGTATTAAAAGTGTTACAGGTTATGCAGTGCATTTAATGAGCATTCATTTATGCAGACAGCAGCAGAAAGATGTTATACTTTTACTGCCTGCATTCTTTTAACTGCAGAGAAGTCAGTGCATGTGATGGTTTAATGGGAAGTCTTGTCAAGAGAAGTCCCAAATGGTCAAAGGTACTGAGTTTGGCTCTGACGTCCTGATTTTCTTCAAATAGTGAAGTCCCTCAAGAGAAACATCCACATGTATTAAAATATATCAGAAGTTCACAGGTTAGACAAAAGAAACCTTTTCCAATCTCTATATATACATGTAGGAAATACATATATATGTTTGTGGTATACTTTGCATACTGGACTTGTATGGTCAGTAAGACTTGGGGGAGGGCAGCAGGAACTGATGTCACTTTTCATTTCAGGTCTTCCTGTAAGAGAGCTGGTGCATGTTTTGTGCATCTGATAAATGACATCCCCCAAACAGGCAGTAGCTGAGAGGCCTGTGTGGCAGGGAGGGGGCCTGCCGTTTTCAGGTCGTGAGACCTGAAGGCAGAGGACACTGGCGGAGATGGGTTAAGTTAAATGGGAATAAGTAAAGTCTGGATGCTTGGCAGAAAGCTCAAGCTGAGTTGCAGACTTGCAGTGATAGATCTTACGTGCTTTAGCTGAAGTTTTGCAACTTTTTGAAGGTTGTGTTTCACATATGGTTGATCTATGTATTATGAGTAAGAGTAATGATGAACGTCGCTTAAATAGGAGAATTTAAGGGTATGCCTGAGTTGTTTTGGTTGCAGTTTTCTCACCAGAAAAGGGGAACTTGAAGTGTGGTAAACTAATCCATATTCCACTAGGAAAATACTCCTAGAACCAACTGATATTTTGGCTTGTGGGCTTAGAAATTTAAAACATATTTAAAACATTATTTTACCCCAGATATACTCACCATGTCTTACTCAGTCTTCAGGAGCTGTCATGTACTATATGTCGCTTGGCTATTCTGTAACATGGTAAACATTAACCTCACACAGATGGTTGCAGGTAGCTTTCATTTACCGTTAAGTAATTTTTTTTTACACCACATGCATAAAATCTGTCAAAAATTCACTTTGTGGGGAAAATCAGTTTGCAGTTTTGTCTGCTGATATGAATCTAAGTATGTCATATGTAAGACGAGCCCGGTAGTACTTAAGTTATAACTCCACTTTTAACCACCTCCTCGGGTAGTGAGGCTTGAGGTACATACATCATGGGGGAAATTTGTCTTGCCAGCCACATCTGTTCTTCCTTTACTATCCTGGCATGGAACTTTACCATCCTGTGTGGCTCCACTGGTGCAGAGGGTGGTCTTGGCTCCCCCTGCAGACCCCGGGGTCCATCTGTACCCCACACCAGCAGCAGTGGTGGGAAGCTGCAGCCCTGTGCCCTCCTCCTCTTGGCATCCTCTGTGCCGCAAAACTCCCTGCCTCTTCAAATAACAGCTTAGGCAGAGCACCATGCTTCCTGGGGGATTTTCTGATGTTTCTAAATTAAAGATGGCAAGGAGGCGTCACTGGGAGGAGCCGGGGACTCCCAGGGAGGGAGAGCCTTTGAAGGTCAGCAGGAGTTAGATGCTCCTCAGCTTTTTGCCCCAGAACTGCAAGCTTGCATGTACAGCACAGGTTTGGCTCAAATGCTTTTGGTTCAGATCGCACAAGGTCTGGGTAGTTGGGAGACAAGCGCGCCGTGCAGACATAAATATTCCAGCAGCTAAAACCAGATTTCACTAACACTCAGTTCCTTCTGTTGCTCTAAACAAAATATGACTTTTAACTTTTGCCAGGTCTTTCACGAAAACAGAGGAAAGCAAGTCACACGTTTAAACAGAGTTGACAGCTTGCTATCAACTTAAACGCCAAAACAGGCCTTTACCAATTTTTAAGTGGAATTAAATACTCACTTTATTTATAAAGGTAGATTTTGAACCATAACTTGCTTTTCTTATCTGTCCTTCTCAAAATAAAAGAGCCACTTAAGTTTTCTCTCAAATGTATTTCTGTTTTTAAAATGTGCTTATCTGACAGTCTTGCTGTCACTGTAACAACAAAACGTCGATTACATTAGTTCAATACTAAAAAAGGGTGATCCAGGCAAAAAACAAGTATTTTCTCAAAACCTAAATCAGTAATTTTTACTCTACTGAAATCAATGGGACTATTCAAGATTAACCACATACTTACTGAATTACCCACATAATAAGAGGTTATTGATTTGAATTGAATTTAGTATGGTTTTAAAATGCAATATTGAGATGGCTTTTTTATAATGAATAGCTTTAAAATACACATACTCCAAAAACAAAAAGTGGCGAACCATGTTACTGCCACTGCTGATTAGGGATTGTGATGAAGACTAGGACCATGAATACTGAGGCATGTTTAATTCTACTTACTTAAAATACTTCTCCTTCTCTTTGTTTCTTTTCCCCTTGTATAGGTAGGAAAATGACAGGAAAGTCTACATGTATCTTGTGTATGTGTGCATATTTCTTCAGAGCGAGAGATTTATATGTAGAATGATTTTCATTTCAGTAGTAATATGTAGATCATGCTCTTAAAATTAGCGTGTGATTTGTACCAGTGTCTAAAACATTGGGTCATTGTTGCTTGTTTGCCACAATAAAAGATAGTACTGGGGCATTTATAGTTGGGATGCATCATGCACCTGAAGCATCACTGGCTGTATCCCAAACGTCTAGGGTGAGACCGAGATCATGAGGGTGATTTGGTTTTGTCAGTGCATTCTTTGTGCAAATGTGTACTTTTTAGTGTAACTCAGAAAGGACTACGCCTCACCAAAACAGACTGTTTCACAGAAGAACAGAGAGCTAGTCCTATGCTGCATTTCCAGAAGTTAAGTTTAGAAACATAGATAAGGTAGGATATTATGGCAGCCATTGATTGCCATCAGACTGAAATCAAAGGGACTCTGGTGCAGCAGGTCCGTATGAGTCTTATGAGGAACTTGGCCCCCTTTTAAGCTGTGCTTGGCAGCCCTACACCAGACCCAAATGAGGCATAATCCTTGTACTGGATTTCCAGATGCACCCTGTTTTCCTGCCTGTGCATTGGTTGAGCAATTTGAGCACAGGCTTAACAGCCCTGAGAGCCTTTCTGCAGGATCTACAACTAAAAATAACATTGTGGTCTCATAGCGTGAAACACTGAGAACCAGTTGAAGATTTCTTCTCCACATGCTCCAACCAATGCGGTGTGTTGTATGGGGACACTTTCTCTTCATCGATGTGCTTCTGTGGGCACAGCCACCCACAGCTGTGAAACACAGCAGATACTGGAAGCATATTATTAAACATTTCAGTTTCTCTTATTTTGTTGCCAAGCAGATACAGCACAAAACAAAACTCTCTCTCTGGAGACTGAAGCTGATCTTTATCTGGTGTGAATGCGCCAAGACGCTCATGGTTTTGATCCTGGGAGTAAGTTGAGGAATACATGGGCATGCCTGGGGCTTTCTGAGTGGGATGGCCGCTGCTGTTGTAAGCACAGTTGGAGAGATCAGCCTGACAATTGAGGGTGAATGGCTAATACTCAAATGTAAAGCAATCCCAGAGACTGATCTGCTGGTATCATGCCTAGATGCCTAACAAACTGCCATGTCTAATTTCAGCATGTTTCTCTTTTGGGAAGATCCCAATTCAGATGTTAACATCTGCAGGCATAGTACACCTTATTAATATATGTGTAAAATTTAGGAGTCTTTAAAGCAATAATTGCAAATACTGAACCCAACAGCATTGTTATCATATTTTTGAGGTATGTTTTCACACCTGTAATCCAGTTACAATACAGACATGTAGGGTCTGTGTGACAGGAGGTAAAGAAGGCATTGCAATGTGTACAGACTACACTTATACCAATACATCCCATCCTGTATCACTCTTCATGTGTTCTTCTTAATCCAGCTACCCTGCCTGCAAGTAGCCTTCATGCTTAATTGCCCTTTGAACCTGTGCTTGAAGGTATGAAATGAAGTCAGGTTGTGCTTGAGTGGCTGGGACTTCACTCACTTTGCAAATGAGGATGCATTTAAGATTACTCAACTGTCTACAGCCCTCAGTGCCCTTGCCACAGTTCTTCCAAGATGAACACTGCTACCTGGAAACACAGTTGATCAGATGAGTACCTTATAGGATGTTAGTACCCCATAGGATTTTACTTTATACTGTGAACTGGACCCCCCAAAATACTCAGGCAAGCATAGGAAAAGCAAGTAGAATTTGCAGTGCATTTATTTTCCTCAGCAGAAATGTTTGGGATGGGCAAGTCCACACGCGGTGGGATGTCTGACAATATGTGCTCTCTTTGAGGCCTGACATTCACACAGCAAAACTGTAGCAGTGCAGCGCTGTTTATGGATCACAAAGGTAGAAATTGGTTAGAGTTTGTTAGCTAACAAACTAACGTCATGCTAACGATGATTTAACTGTTCAACTCAACCCATGCCACTAAATTGAGGTAACCTCTGTGAGAGCTGTCATGGAAGTTAGGCTTGGTGCTGATCCTGTCTGCACATTGAAGGATCTCGGTTAGCTGCAGTATTTTATTATTTTGGTGAAAACACAGTGTAAAGGCAGATGTTTGCTTCAATTGGATGCAAATTCTTATGCTCTGCCTGCATATTCAGTAGCACTTTAAACCTGCTATATGTTCCTAGTTAAAATTGCGCCTGCTGGGAGAGGCCGCATAAGGCAGGTTGTGTGTTTAGTCAACAACTGGTTGATTGCAGCTCCTGTGACAAAGGGAGTCTGGATTAGCAGTTTCACTTGTCTTTTCAGAAGATGGGAGCTGATGACCTCACTGATCTAGCTGGAAAAAATAAGTCAGCAGGGGGGAATTATCTCACCCTCTTTGTTGACATTACTGTAGAAAGCAATCCCAGAGTTGAGCCGTGTACGTTGTTATTTTTAATATTGTCAGCTTGGAAAATTCATTGCACCTTCATTAACTCATATGTTATTACAGGTATCGTTTTGGAAAGGGCAATTCCTGCGGTAGGATTCTGATCTCCCATTGTACAATTTTGCACAAGTGCAGTTCTTGAGACCTTGCCTCCATTGGCAGCAAGCTGGGATATGAATTTATAGCATCCTAGCTATTTCATGTTAATTCATCTGGTGTTTGTCTCTGCGGATGATATTTCACTCCACTTTGAATGTGGAGTGAAATATCAATCTGTCCTTCACAGATTTCCACAAAGAAAGCTGGTACAACATAGCTAGCCCTCTGTAAATTCGCACACTTTTTCACAGCACACTAAATTCCTCTTGGAGACAAGTGCTCCTATTCAGTAGGATGATTCCAGGCTTAAATCAACCTAAGTGAGACAGCATTCATCCATCTGAACTGGTAGTGTTACAAGGATGCAGCCACTACAATACAAGCAAACACCTTAAGTAAAAATCCAGACTTAACCTCAGTAACTCCACCAGAGCATGCTTCCACTTCAGGTTTTTGCCTACCCAGTTTACAAGGCTCCTCCCGTACCTCCTACCAGGACTCATTCCCAATTTCATCCCGACTTTTGTGCCATCAGTGTCAGGAAAAGATTTCAGATTAAAAAATATCCCTCAAAAAAACCCCCTTGCTAATGTTTCTAAGCCCGGCCATTCCTTTAGTCCAATTTAGAGTAGTAACAGGTGAATTAGTAGCAAAGCAGCAAGCTTTGGTAGGGGAGAGGAAGCGGTGCCTGAGGAGAGGGAAACACCTCGTAACCCAGCTTTGCTGCTAGAGGATTCTGCCCCTTAGAAAGACAGTTTGGTGCTTCATTAGTCTTGATTCTGGCAGTTAATGGGAAACATACGTACTGGTGCAGCATTCAGCCTCACTGAGATGGAGATCAATCATTATTAGCGTTTTGTGTGCCACTGCATTAAAATGGGATGAATAAAATTAATTACCCCTGAAACGCAACCTTCCACACAGAAGGCTGGAACTTCACAACCTGTAAGTGAGACTTTATTCAGAGAGATTGTATGCAGGTATCAAACACACACACACAAGCCCAACCTTCAAAACAATAAGAACAAAAAAATGAGAGTCCCAGAGTCCTGTTATTCTCTACTTTCAGAGATGGGTAAAACTACAAGAAGAGGAACCAAAACTTTGTTCTCAGTCGTTCTCCCTTACTTTCTCATACAGAAGTAGTCTATTTGAATACCTAAAGCTCATCTTGTTACATTAAGATCGAACCTTTACATGATTTTAGTGCAAAATTGAAAATATCCCTTAATCATTAAAAAAAAATAAAAGCAAGCAGCGGCTTTTGTTTTAGGGAAGCAATTAAGCCAAGCGAATAGAGAGCTGGTCTGTGACTCCAGTGACCGGGAGGTCACTTGGCTGCCCTCCCACAGGCTCTGGGGCTGCTTTAAATCCCTTCACCCCTCACTGCTTCAGTCCTGCCATTTGCCAGGCAGGAGCGGAGCCAACTTTAAGCCTAGGCTGCTGATGCCCATTTGTAAAGGCCTCTTGCCTGAACAACTGCTTAGCGGGGAAAAGGATGCATTTCTTTTTTTGAGATTTTAAAATGGTACTAAAAAGAACAGTTTAAGTGTCTGCACGTAAGTAGTGTTTAAAATGAAGTAAATAATTTGAGAATTTTAAGCAACAGAAAATTTTGCTTTAGTTTTCACAACTTCCAAGTGCTTTTTTTCTCTCATGCATGCTCTGCATTGATTTTGCAGAGCATGTGTAATTGCAAGACTTGATACTGAAGGAGGCAAATGAATCTTTTTATAGCATTTTCAAGCTACCCATAAAAATGCTGTATTTAAGCTAGGCATAATTTATTGGTTTTATTGCTGGTATTGTTATTAGCTTCTATAATTAAAGATAGACCACCTCAGCCCGTAAAAGATTTAAGCTCCTTAGAAGTAACAGTGACTATCTTCTTGATTTTCTTTGGCTACAAAAGCCGGAATTTCTGTCCTCAGTCATCCAAGACATGTGGTAGGAGTATCTCCTACAATGCACAGTAGTAGGAAAAAAAATAAGGAAAAAAAAATTTCGATCCCCATTTTCTCCAATACCTTTCTCCTCTTCCCCTAAGATTTTCCTTTGCCCATTCAGAACCTCTTTTCCTTAAAAAAAATCCCACCTTTCCGTGTACTTCTTAGCTCATGGTTGTACAGCCTGACTGTAGGCGCAACCAGTAAATCATAGCAGCAAATGTCAACAGGAAAAGATCTCCAGTAGCCCATTAGCTGTTTGAGTTCATATTTATTATTTACTGAATAACTGTGAAAAACGAACAAATTGCTCTAAATCATTACAGACTTGTGGCTAAATCTCTAGTAAAAAGGGAAAATCAGTTAAAGCAATTACAGAGTTTATTTGCAAGGAAAAATTGCCCTTCTTCTTGTTAATATTATATAGGGAAGATGTAGCACCAGCAATAGAAATTGAGGTAATTGGTGCAAATCAGTTAGGGATGCAAAAAATGGAAACTCTGAAATTACAGAATAATCAAAGAAATTCTCACAAAATGCTCCCATGGAGCTATCTGCCCTAATCTCTGTGGGTTAGATTTATACAAGCATCAGCAAGTTAGGCAATTGGAGATTGTCCCCCCAAGTTGTGCTTGCAGTCAGTATTTGGATGAGTAAATTAGGTTAGGTAAATCCCATGCTAACTAAATAAGGCTAATCTTTGGGCTGCCATGCCTAATTTGTGCACGAATTTGAGCTTAATCTTTTTCTTAGAGGATACTGGATCGGGTCAGTAGTGCCACTGATGCAAAAAGTGTGCAAGTTTGTCATTTAGGCTTGTCTGCCTAAAGGTAAATGAGAATTTTGTAGCTACTATGCAAACGGCCAGAGGAATCGCAGATTGTACAATTGAAGGAAAATACCAATTCCTAGCATGCAGATTGTGTAACAAACAACAAAAGGAACCTATCCTAAAATAGAAAAGTATCTAAATGTTTTTCTGCTGGCTTTGCAGAGCACATGTGGTGACGCCTCTTCATGCATTTACTTAAGCAGTTCTCTAAATCAGATTCCATTTTAGGTTAGTCTCAAAGATTATGTAAGAGCAAATTGTGTTTTTCTGTTTCCTACTTAAAGAAAATATGTTGTATCAGGAGTCAAGTTATCAGACATTATCCAAAATCTTATACCTGTTAAAAAGTCACGCTCAGCATCATATTTAATTAGCTCTGGATTCTTTTATTCATTGCAAAGTCAAAGGCTCTCCAAATTAAGGCAGCTATTTAAGTATTTTAAGCAAGAGCCTGTTAATGCTGAAATGTTTTTTTACAAAAACCTGCTATAGCTAAAGCTCGCGATGGAAGTAATTTGTAATATTCAATGACCTCATTTTATACTGTTTTGCTCACTCGAAGCTAATGCATATGATGCCATGTGAAATTCTCACACGAGCCTGTCTGCAGGACTTATGGGAGCCATAAATGGATTAAACCTCTCACTCCCTGCTTTGGCAAGTGATCAGTTACATTTAAATAAAGGTCAGTCTGTCTTTTCAAAGA
>NW_010336368.1:0-1369 GCF_000700745.2 Antrostomus carolinensis | reverse complement strand
ACTGAGCCTAGAACATAACTATTTGAAGCATAATTAGCAACGGGGTGCCAGTCACTGATTGTGCTTTTTGCTTGATTTTACGTCTGGGGAGTTCCAGTATTCCCCATTAGCTTTAAGAGGGGGCACAGTGCTAGTTATCAAATTGACAGTCTTGACCTGGCCTCTGAAAGCAGCTGTAAAACATTGTTTGGGGAAATTAAGATAAATGCCAAATGCCATACCAAAATCAGGAGCGTAATATTGCTACAAATTGGACAGTCATTGTCCATGCTGCAACTCCAAATAACAACATAGGTAAAGATATCTGATATACATGAGAGCACAGACTTTGTTACTCTAAATACCAGGTGACTATGATAAGGAGATACACCAGCTGTCCTATTATCTCATCTTAGGAGCTCTGGTTTTTGAATTCTTTATAAAATACCCCATACCTATTCTTTTCAGCATTAACAGAGTGATCAGCTCTGCCATCTGTTAAAATATAGATAGAATGTTCCATGCAGGAAAGGTGGAGTGAATCAACTACAGCTGTATCTACAGTAAAAGGTACTTGCCACAAAAGGGTTATTTTGTCAAGTGAATTAACTATTTCGCCTACATGAGGCATTTAAGAATAAACATGATCATAGAATCATAGAATGGTTTGGGTTGGAAGGGACCGTAAAGATCATCTAGTTCCAACCACCCTAATATATTTTCTGGTTTACTGGTTCTTCTTCTTTGTTTGGGAGTTTCTTGACTGATATTCATAGCCCTTGTGGCAAAAGTGATAACAATCTACAGGTGGAGAGAACAGAGCTGATACAGCACTTTTGGTGCTCTGCAGCCAGCCTGAAATTCTAACAGAGATCTCTGAATTACCTTGACCTGTCTGACTGGAGCATCAGCTTCAAAAATCCAGTGATTGCACTTCAGTGTCATCAGCAACTAATTCAGCACTGATCGTTTTATCTAAAGTTATCAGGAAATGGATAAGAGCAAAACACCGTGGCCTGGCTTTTGGGAATTTCTAGAGATAATGGAAGAGCAGACCAGAGAGGTAGACAGGGGACAACAAAAACAGTGAAAGAATAAGGAGGAAGAGTAATCAAAAGGCAGCAAAGAGGATGGCATTATGTGGAACGGATCTATTAAGAAAAGATAAACATGATGTGAATCATTATGAGAAAGTATTAAAGTCTTACAGTTTAGTTGTGATACAAAGACTATATTTTTACGTTCCTGTCTGTGTAAAACACCAACCTACTTTTATCTCAGCCACTCTCATCTGATAGCTGGTTGATGGCTGTGTTCCCAGTTCAGGTCCATGTCCTGGTTTTGCTAGAATAAAGTTATTTTTTCTTTTTAGTAATTAGAATAGCTGTAT
>NW_010336367.1:0-6822 GCF_000700745.2 Antrostomus carolinensis | reverse complement strand
GCACCCGCAATTGGCTGCTCCTGACGGGACTTGACATCACGTTGGCAGCTCCCGTTCGCTGCGGGATCGCCTCCGCCTCCTCTCCTCGTGTGCAGCTGCCGCAGACCTTACCGTTGCTGCTGCCACCGCTGTGCTCCTCGCAGACTCAATATAACTCAATGGAACTACTTTTTATAGAGAGTGCTATTTGAGATTCATAAGGGTCATTATTAATCAAAGAAGGTGTATTAATTCACAGACAGAGAAAAAAAAAAAACACAAATCAGAGAGACTGTATTTTGGAGGCAAGGCCCTGTGTGCAGTAGAGGCTCAACACTTTGGTTTACAGATGACCCTTTCCTTCTCCACAAGGGAGAACAACAGCTGCATCCATAACAGATGAATGACTGTTATTCACAGGAATAAAACTCTGTTAACAGGACTGACTGACTTGAAAAGATCCTTCCATCCCATCTCACCTTTTGTCTTTTTCTGTGTTTACATCTGAGATCAAATTTTGTTTTTTGCGTAGGATTTCTCCATGTAACGGTACCATTTCCCCAAAAAGGATCTAATAATTGAGGGAAAAAAAGCATATTAAGGAACAAGCCTTGTACTATCTTGTCCAGCACTATGACATTAGAGATGAACAAGAGTAAAAAGGGTTAATAGCTTGCTTTGGAAAAATGAGGCAGAAAGCAGCCTCACTCTGCCTACACTGGGGAGAACTGTGGAGCCTGGCAGGAGCCCCTCCATCTGTAACCATCATCAGAAAAAGGCAAGCTAGTAAGGGGAAGGATCCCTCTCTTCCCCTGAGCCTCATAATAAATAGACATACCTTCTTACATTGTGGACAGTCAGACCACTTGACTGTCATGAATGAGTAGGAGAACCTACCCCTTGACAACATCTCTGAGGAACAGCTGTCTGGTGTGTGTTCTTCCTTGCTCAGATGAGTTGAAGCAGAACCACAGAAGGGAATTAGCCTCTTCTATGTAAAGAAGTTGAGTTTGAGAGGGCTCTAAGCCAGCAAAGAAGGTTCACCATACCTAAGGGCCAGTACTAGGGCAACTTTATGCTGTCCATGCTTAGAAGCGCACTCAGTCGGAGTTGACTTCTTGCCTTCTGGTTTACCTGCCTGGTGCCCCCCAACAAGAGTCCTTTTCCTGCTTGGTACATAACATGAAGCATACCTCTGTGAGCTGGCTCAACACCTGCTATGCTGCAGAAGCAAACTGGAGACCTCTAATTAGTAAGACAATTCAAGGGATCAGTAAGTTTACAATTCCAGAGGACCTCGTTCACTCAGTACTTACTGTCATAATCTGGAATACTGTAGACTCTTCTAGCAGTAGTGGTAGTACCTGTTCATTCACTGGGTCGCATCCTGCTGGTAGCATCAAGTCTCTCACTTTAGAAATCCTTGCTTTAAGGCCACAGTCTAACAAGTTGCTCTGAAAAAAATAAAATTTGACTGACTGGCCAGGAAACCCACTGTAAGTAGCTGAAAGACAGTGCAAACACAAGGATACTGCATGAGAGCGTACAGTGTTCATAAAACAGGCACAATTAACTTTGAGTAATAATATATCATAACTGAATAATAAATATTCCCTAGTGCTAAATAATTGTTTTTATCAAAAACATAGATGCTACCTCAGCTATACTTCTGTTAAGTCCTCTTTGTAGATAAAGCAGAGAGGGCACAAATTAGTGAGATTTTGCTACTTTAGAGCTGGAAGTGGCCAAAGCTGTTGGAAAGACAGACAATTGCTTAAGGAAGTTCTCCAGCCACAGCTTTGGACCAAGAACTGAACCCAGGATTAGGCACAATGGATTAAGAAAACTAGACAAAACATTCAGAGCCTCAGTTTTCTTATCTACACAGCTTTAGTGAGACTGAATTTTATAATCCAGGGATCAGAGAATTATTTTAGTATCTTTAAAACATCTGATTAAAAGTGGGAGAAAAACCTGAATACTATGGGATAGTAGAACTAAAGCAGCTCTGGTGAACACTTAAAATAAAACTTTTTTTTTCACACAAAAATGTAAATTAAAGAAGATGGTGCATAGTTGTTCCATTAGAAATAGTAGAACTGTAGACCTGTTAATTATTTTCAGTACAAATTATATGGAAGGAGATGGTACTAGTACTGTTATTTATTTACTGGTTCTTTTGAAGGCAACATTGGATAATAATTGGCTACCAGCTGTTGAAATATATGGTCTTTGAGCTCTGGAAAGGGTTAGTCAACTGAGGACAGTTGATTTACAGTATTAATTCCCTTTTCAGGGTAGAAGAGAAATTTTTCCTTTGCAAGTAAAAAGTTGAAGCTTTTTGCCCTATTAAAACCCTTCCTCCCCCCCCAAAAAAAAAAAAATCAGGGAGATCTATATGCAGGTTTTGAAGGATGGTTTACCAAAGAGATGGCTAAAGGAAGTTTTCTTCTAAATGAAATTATTGTAACATATTTGAAAATGAGTTTTGTACCTAATGCAGTGGGACTGCATATGAAAGGCAGTATTTTGTACTTGAGGGTCATGTTATAAGATCAGGGTCTTTATGCAAGTGGTAATTACAGTGATAGTATTTTCATTAGAGCTGAGACTCACTTTTTTTCTTAACATCTTTTTATTTTAGCAATGGTGCTACCAGCAACACCAAAGCTGTTAATAGTTACCATTATTGGTCATAGTTGTTTTCCCTCTCTGTGTTGGTTCCTGTACAATTTGAAACATGTTATGCACTTCTGGTAATATAAGATGTTCCCACTGGCAATCCTTACCTGAAGCAAATTGAGGCCATAGTCCAACCAGCTGGTCTGAATACCCTGAGGCTGCATATGATGCTATCCCTACACAAACTTATTATTTGCAGATCACAGCTAAAATTCTTTAAATTAATTTACAGTGCAGAGCTGCAGTGTCCTGATGTGGTCTTGCTAGATTTCAGTAATACCCTAAGAACTCATTTCTAAGAAAAAAACTTATATTTTGCTACTTGGGTAGTTTTTTGTAACTCTCTGGCCTAATAAATTTGTGATTAAAGAATTTGTGTTCCAAAGTTGCTCAGCATTGGCTTATTTACAGTGGTGTGTGAATTGCTCAGATGGTGAAAATGCAATGTACTCTAAAATATAATCTGGTTTAGGCTACTCAGCAAAATAGGCAGAAAAACTGACTTAGTCCAAACAATAACATTAATTTCTGTAGTCCATGGATGGTGATAACATCCTGCTAGTTTTGCAAGGAGAACTGTGGGACCATAAAGCAAAAGACCCCAGTAGCCTGTCTGGAAATGAGCCTAAAGTGGCAAACAAAATGATGAGTATGACTTATTGCTACCACAGTCCCGAGCCCAACTTCAGTATCTGGAAGAAGGGAGAGCAGGACAGAGCAAGCTTTTTCAGTCCCACTGTTTTCTAGGGTGCTGAAATTTATTCAACATCCCAGGGCCTTTGCCCTCCTGATCTTGA
This sequence comes from Antrostomus carolinensis, assembly GCF_000700745.2. Classification (NCBI taxonomy): domain Eukaryota; kingdom Metazoa; phylum Chordata; class Aves; order Caprimulgiformes; family Caprimulgidae; genus Antrostomus; species Antrostomus carolinensis. The sequence continues at coordinate 3,364 of NW_010336367.1, read as the reverse complement.
CTGAACCAAGCCAGAGAGTAGTGTCCCCATAATATTACTCCCATCCTTAGAAACAACAAAAACAATATTTCAAATGTGGGACTTTTATTCCTTACTTTTTTTTCCTTTCCCATTTTTTATTGTTTCTCTCCTGTTGTTTAATAAGAGCTTTGCTGCAGCAACAGCACATGCTCTGCAGCACCGCTGCAAGTTGCTGACCAGAAAGACAAAAACCAATCCTTTAAGCAGGCTGATATTGAAAAGGGTTTGACAAATCTTTTGAGTAGCTTGGTTTGCATGTTGTGCTAGTCTTTCTCCAGCAGTGTTGCTGTCAGTGGGACACTGAAAGACAAGACTTAGATATTCTTGCTATCAAGGTTTAAAATATAACCACCCTCGATTGCCCATCCTGCATCTTTACCAGATGTTACTTCCCACACAGCAAGGATAGTTGGAGAAACACATATATGAGTCTCAGCCTGCCTTCTCAGCTCTAAGGGCTGATAAAAGTGGGTCAGAGGTGAAACACGGGACTGTGATTCAGGGAGGGGGTAAGATGCGAGTGCATATTTCCTTCTGTCTCAGACAGAGGGACAAGAGAGACAACTAAGGAGGAAGATGTCTTTGATTGCCACAGCAAATGGTAGTGCTAATCTGAGAAAGTCTGCTGGTAAAGGCACCTTTTTTTTTCACTTTGTGGATGATTTTCGTGTTCTGTTTTCAAGGATGCAGTTCATCTCAGTCAGCTTTTTCTTTTTTACCCAAAAGCCTAGTTATTTTTATTTTAATACTGTATAAAACCTGTCCAATGATTGATTTGTTTTTCCATATTAAAATTGTTTAAAGCTAAAGGAAAAGGAAATAAGGGCATTGCTAAATAGAAAGGCCTACTGAAAATTTTGCATTGGAGTGAAGATTTTTCACCCTTACTGAGTCTTTAACAAAATACAATAACAGATAGCATGGTACAACTTTCATACCAACATTGAGCATGTTTCAAAACTTTGCAAGTTTCACAACAAGTATCTATTAGCTTCACAGTTAACAATATAACTCTGATTATCCCATTCTCACAGAAAATGAATCACAGTGACTTAAAAGCAAAAATCCAAGTAATCAAAATGCAATAAATGAATGAGAGAGAGAGACACTGGAGCTTGTAGCATAGCTTTTTGTAGCTAGGAGAACATGCTTTCTTGTCAGATAAATTATTCCTGGAAAAGTATTTCCCAATTTCTTATATAGGAGACAAATTGAAGTTTTCCATGATATAAAGGGTTCTCACTTCTAAATACATTTTTATTGTAATTGCTGTTTAAAAGGTGCTTGCTTGGTCCTTTAAGGGATGATGTTTAAAGGCACACTCCTTCAGGAGTGTGTGTGCAGTGTTATGCTGCAGCGGATGAAGAAATGACCAACACCAAGATGTGCTCAGGCATCAGACATCAGCACTTTATTGAAGCTTTGCACTGTTTATATATCCTTTTTTCCTCGAGCACTCCCCAAGCACGCAGCACTCTTTCACTTTTGATTCCTTTCCCCTTATCACGCACGCGCCTAAACAATTGACATGATTGCATAAATCCACCTGTTCATGAGCCATTCTTTTACTTCTGACTGGTCACTAATTACAGCACAGAAACCATCCCTATCTTGTCTCATACACATTCTTGCTTGGATTTTTTCCACTTTTTTTTATTTTTCACTCAAGGTCAGGAATTAATTGCTCAAAGCTGAGGCCGCCTGGAGCTTCAGCTCTTAAAGCACCAAAAATTCCCCCTTTTTGTTTTTGTACCACAAAGGTGTTGTTCACTATCCTCTGCAGGGCCCTTTGCAGAGACGATAGCAAACAAGGCACTAATACCAGGATCACCAAAATTACGAATAACACCTTTAGTCCTGACTTTAATAGTGAAGAGACCCAACCTTGTATTCCCCAACTCTGAAACCACTGGCTTAACCAATCATCACTATTTACCCTCAACTGTTTGACATTTTCCTTTAACCTTTTAATGGCCATATGATTGATTCTGAGTGGTCTGATAAATTCATACAGCACGTGCCTTCAAATTCCTCACAACCACATCCTTGAGCTAAAAGCAAAAAATCAATAGTAGCATGTCAAATAGAGTCAACATCTGTCAACAAGCCTAATAGTGCCAAAGGTGTAAGATTAGATTGTTTTGAAAGCCAAAATCCTAATTTGCATGGGTTTGTTAATGCACTCGCTATTCCTACTCCAGGGGCTAAAATAGAGGCTGCAGCTGTTTCCCCAGGATTCCAAAACTCTACACTGGAATCACAGCGGTGCTCAAATGAGTGAGTGCTACACTTGTTTCTTATCTGATTTTTGAACTTTCCCAAAATCATGGTAATATTAGGTGTCAACAGAGTTAAACGGCCCAAACTACAGGGACCTCCATGAATATGTGATGGTATTCCTGTCCACGCTCTGTCTCCACAAATAAAAAAAAATACCTGGTGGTAGCTGTACTGGATTATGAGTAGATTTAGAAATGTTTGGTGAAGTGTAACTACACCAAGCTGGTTTATTTCTAAAAGCGGAAACAGTGGCATTTACATTCTGGGCAGTGACTCTCGTGTTGCTTGTAGAGAAATCAAAAAAGACACAAAAGTCCATTGGTACTGATTGATCCCCAGTGGGGGTCTCCAAGGGCCTCCGTTTGGAGAGATGAGGTACTTGCAGCACTTTAAGCACTTAGCACAAATAAATAAGACAACAGCAGTTACCAAGTGGACAGGCGCTTGTGCACTCCACACTGAGGGGCTAAGTTATTACTTTGTTTTACATCCCCTCCCATACGATAGCGATGAACTTTGTATTTATCTCTTTACGGTATAAGTTTCACTAGTGTCACTGATTCTTTAAACTTTCTAAATTCCCGTTTAGTTCCCTTGTAGTTCCCATTTAGTTCCCATTTAGATTCTGTTTTGTTTCCATTTTGTTCTCTCCTACACATTAAACAGTGACAAAGACAAATTACATTTACAACATTGAACTATAACCTCTTCCTTCGTTCTTCTCCGGCTGTTTCCCTCGCAGGAGAACAGAACCGTGAATTAGAACTCTGCACTCGCTTTGCAGTCGGGCTGCATCCCACTCAAACAACACAGACACTCAGCCACACAAAAGGGCCCATCACTCCTCTCACTCACCCCACAAAATATGCCAATTAAACAATAGTCAGGCTCTCATGTAGTGTAAATCGTAAATGGTTAACCATTTGCCACAGGTCCACACCAAGCAGTATAACTTAAACCATAATGCACAGCACCAAGCTGTTTCTTTGTTGTTGTTGTTGTTGTTTGGTTGGTTTTTTTACAACAGATATGTAAGATGATAGCTATCCCACACAGCACTCCT